>NC_056748.1:1020860548-1020978048 GCF_019279795.1 Protopterus annectens | reverse complement strand
TGGCACTTCCAACATTGTTATGCAGGACGTCATACCCATTTTATTTGCATAGCACGGGTGTGGGTGACACTGCTTAAGATACAACAGTGCTATTTATAGTATGGAACAGATCACAAACATATGAGAGAAGAGTAAACAGAAGCACTCCAGGGGTTATACCTTTATTCACAGACTATTAACACATTTATTTCTACTGGTACAACACTTTCTAAGGCTCTTATATTCTTTGTTATGATAGTACATGCAGACTGATTACTAACCTGCCTCGCAACACAGCCTTTGCAGCCTAGCATCATGGGCTTGCTGGTTCACAGCCCACTCATCTGCAGCTGACAGAGAAATGCAGTGATATTTAGCTATATCTATCCATAGTATACATAAGCTAGGCAATTATTTACTACTTAGTAGAATGTGTACTTACTCAGTACTGGGGTATTGGCCATCTGCCGAGACTCCTGGATCCACTGTTCCAGGACATCCCCCTTCACCCCTTCATGTCAGCATGGTGGTGCCTGACCTGCTCACCAGTCCGGGGGACACCTTTGGCACTGGTGAGGTCATGGGCAAGACTGTCCCAGGCCTTCGTTTTGTACTGCGAGCCCTGGTACTGGCCCTGCAGTAGTCTCTGATCATGGTGTTTTACCAGGAGTCATACCATGAATTTTGACTCATGGATTCCCCAGTGCTGCGCTCTGAATCGAGTGCCTTCACCCACACCAGCCATTCTGCCTGCAGTAGGAAGCTACAACCAGCTATGAGATGTATTCCCGCCTGTGGGGTTTAAATACGGCCATTTTCCTGCACATTGCCATGATTGGCCAGTTTTGAAAAGGCTAAGCTATGGGCATTCCTGCTTACATAAGGTTGCCACTGTTTAAAGAGGTATACCACTAGGCAGATTGAATTGGCTCCCCTACACATTGCTTACACTTGCTAACATGACCTGTGCTGTGGTTAGCATTGCTACATAGTTGATTATCACTATATTTGTCATTTGGCAATGATTTCTTCTTCATTACAGGTTATATATGTGTCTGGTATCCATGATGCATGTGTACATACACTGTATGGGGACCTGAGGACTTCTACACTTTACTGCAATAACACCTCAAATGTATGCTTACTGCAGTACTACAGTTCACATATTTATGTTATGTAGCAGGTTATACCACTTCACACTGTACATAGATTCAGTTTACATGTTTGGTTTGATTTTCCTGTGGTGAGGATTAGTTTGCAGATACCCCATTCATATCTATTGGTATGATGGCTTAGTGGTTAACTACTGTGACTGTAGTGTACAGGGTCCTGAGTTTTTGCCTTGCAGAGGCAGTTTGTTCTGTTGCTGGGCAGAACATGGGCCGTTGGATACAGAGTGATTAAGGCACTTTAAAGCAGTTGTAAGCAGGTGTGCGTGGGTTTGCATGATGGTAAGCAATGCTAACCCCTGGTTACAGTTTCTTACACTCAGTTAGCTTCTACTTTGCTTAATCTGTGTAGGCAATGCTTACTCCCATGCAAACACGTTTAAACACGCTTACTACTGCTTATTTGTGCTTATACCTGCTTACTAGTGCCTTATTCAATATGACACTGACACTTCACATGTGCATTTAATACAGTACTCCAGTTCACATTTAAATGTTATTATGTAGGTTATACGGCAAATAGATGTAAAAATATGTTCATATACAGATTTCCCATGGAAAATGATATGTGCTGCAGTGGGACTCAAACCGGGAATGCCTGTTAGGTAGGCGGATGCTCTAACCACTACACTATCGCTGTGCTGCTTCATTTGAATATATATTTCTTGTTATCCTCTTTAGCCTTTTCAGCTGCTTTAACCATAGCTAAGCGATTGGCAAACTCACGCACCTACGGTTAGTTGTACTCTGGGTTTTAAAAGAAATAAATAAAAGGGTTTCTTCGTTTTATTTGACTGTACTGTTGCTGTTGAACACATGGGGACTGTTGGTGGGGATATGTGGACACTTTTGAGCAGTTTTGCTCATTTATTTAAACATTCTTCTGTTCTACTTTGCAGGGGCATGTTTATTCTGAGAGCTCTGTTCTCAGACATGCCCCCTGCACTCATCCACGCTCCATGTAGCATTAGGAGTGCAGGCAGTGCGCCTTCATTAATATGCATGCTATGCTGCCGTCCTCCTCTTAAACTGCCGTTTCCATCCTGGACTAGATTAGTCCTACAGGGAAAATTTGTAAATCCGGGGGATTGTATTGATTCTACTATTTACAAAAAAAGAGACCTATTCCAGCACTTTATTACATTAGGATAGCTCCCACCCATTTTGGCAAAAAAAGGAACATTATAAAGGGGCAGATAGTACATTTATTGTGTCTTGTCTCTGATGGAAATCTTTTTGTGGTCGAGTTGTAGACAGTGGTAAAATGTTCTTAGATATGGGGAATCCAGAATTTGGCTGCAAACATAAGGATGATATTATAGAGTACAGATGAGATAGAGTTTCACTTATTCTAAGGTTTCTATATGAAAAACAAGGAGTAGAATTTCTCTAAGTTTATGATCTGTAGTTACTGCAAAACAACTTATCAGATAAAAGTAATCATAGTAAGGAACTGGGTTGTGGTGTTTGAAACATTTGGGCTGAAGAAGAAGTTAGAGGAGCACCACAAATTAACTTATAAAAGGAGAAAAAAACTTAAACAGGACTTTGAGGGAGCTCACAATAACGCCATTAAGAACAAAACAAAGAGAATGCATAAATGTGATAAGTGTATGCAATTTAGATTTACTTTTGAAGAGAAGAACATCGTGATAGGTAATTATCCTAAGGGTTTGGCCCCAGTTGGTAAGTATATTTCCATCACCAGAGGGGTGTTTACTATGCCTAATGTTTAATGTGTCCAGCCTTCTGCGTTGGTAAAATGGAAAAGCAGCTGAGGACAAGGATTTACCAGCACAGATACGCCATCAAAAGGGGTGACATTACTAATGCTCAGTGCAAACATTCACAGACATGTGCTAATTTTAAAACAGTTGTGTTCTTTGCATTGGAAAAGGTGCCCCCATTTATTAAAGGTGGGAAATGGCTTATGCAGTTAGAGGTTACAGAGTTACAGTAGCAGTTATTGTTAGATGCCAACAATGCACCAGATATTAATGGTGAGATTTTGATTAATTGTGTATTAAATTAAAAAAGGGTAAACTATGATTTACTATACTAAGTCAAGTTATTTTTAAATATACATTTGATGATAGGAAGATCTTTTATAAATAGAATAGTTGTAGAAAAAATGTTCTGAACCAGTTCAAGGGAACTTACATCCATTAGAGTTTTTGCACACTAGAGGGCACCCAAGAAATGGCTATATGAGAAGACCCATTTACCTCACTGCATTTGCCTTTCTGTTAAGGTATGTTTCTTATAGACAAATTTGTTATTAATTTTTATACTCAGATCCTTCCTTCCCTCTTTTAACATTAGAAAGAGTGTCAGTACTGATTTTCTAGTGCCAAGACATTAGCAAAAGTCATAATGCAGCTCTTACTGTTGTTGAATGTTAATTCTATTTGTGGCACAAGAGTAGACAGAGCAAAGCCAAGATACCCTTTGGCTACAAAGATGCATATACACCATGGCAACAACAGAAGGAGCTTTGTACAAAGCTGTCATTGTAGCATGTGATGTTCTACCAGACAACATACAAAAGGCAAGTAAATCAGCTTTTTTTCAAGCTTTATCGATGTATGATCGAATCACTGTTTCTCAAATCATCATTTATCGAAAAATACATATCAAAACATTGATTTGATAAAACCTGCAAAACACACATTTTTTTTTTTTTTTTGTGGGGAGTCAAGGTCCCTTGCACCCCTATGTGGAAAGCTCTGTCCCTACACCCTACATTATATATACGAATGTCACAGTTGCACCACAAGGAGTAAAAGGACAAAATACATTCAAAAGAGCTCTACTGGTATGCACAATAGAATAAATTGCAGTGACACTCACCACATCATTAATGTTTTGATCTAAAGCATATTTATCATTAGTGCTTCAATGACAGTTAGATACCCTTTTTCAAAAGCTTTTGAACATCTACCTAACTAGCAAGTAAAAGAGCAAATATGAGTAACCAGGCAGGAGTAAAGGACGTGATACCTAAACTATTCTACTAGAAATCACACTATACTCAGCAATGTGCAGCCATAATGATACACAGAGACAACTGTATAACATTCATGTAAGAGCACAAATATGATAGTTATTGAACTGTAAATGTTGTTTACAATGTACTCTTAGTGTAAAGGTTGGTTTAAAATGTAACTTGGAAAATAAACTGATTTGTAAATGCTCTGAAAAGTTGTTGCTGTCTCTTGGGCTGGGTCACAGCTCAAAACTGTCTTTGGGTCAGCTCACTTGCCCAGTTAACAAAGTTAAGTAAGTAAATACATTGATATCAACATATGTTCATACATACTACTTCCCCAATAAATAATTTATTCCCTCGTTTTATTATACTATTTTTAAAAATGTTATTTACAATGTACTCAGTGTAAATGTTGGTTTAAAATGTAACTTGGAAAATAAACTGATTTGTAAATGTTCTGAAAAGTTGTTGCTGTCTCTTGGGCTGGGTCACAGCTCAAAACTGTCTTTGGGTCAGCTCACTTCCCAGTTAACAAAGTGAAGTAAGTAAAGACATTAATATCAACATATGTTCATACATACTACTTCCCCAATAAATAGTTTATTCCCTCAGTTTATTATACTATTTTTAAAAATTGTTTTACAATTGTTTGAATAAATAATATTAGTTTTGTATTTTGCACATCTGGATCTACATTATTGATTCTCCAACTGATGTAGACATTCTACAAAAAGGCCGCGCTGACACCAAGGACTGGTTCCAGAACCATGGCCTTAAGCTCAATGCCAAAAAGTGCATTGTCATTTCCTTTGGGAAAAATTTGGTGCCCATGAACTACCACATGGGCGGTAGTCCACACTAAACACCAAAGGTGTGATAAGAGACCTGGGGACATAGGTTGACAGCAAACTCTCCTTTGATAACCACATTGCCACTGTAGTCAGAAAGGCCTTCTATGTGGCACATCTCATTACAAAAGGTTTTTCCTCCAGGAAGAAAGAAGTCATAATCCCTCTCTACGTCCCTCATTAGACCTATTATACAATACAAAACCTCATTTGGTATGTACCTCACTAGACACCCACAACAACTGGAAAGGCCACAAAAAATACCTCACTAAGAGGATCTTAGGCCTTAGACACATGCCCAATATGGATAGACTCAAAAACTCCAATTATACTCTGTCTCATCACCTACTTAGAGGCGATCTCTGCTTGACCTACAAAGCCATGTCTGACCCAGAGCTGCTAGACATGCTACACCTAAAGAAATCCCAATCCCTCTATGCCACATGCTCCAGGGACCTAAACCTCATTACCACATGCTGGAGGGACAGGTTCCTAACCCAGAGACTTCCCATACTCTGGAACAAACTTCTCATTCACATCAAGCAGAGCACTTCACTGGCCTTCTTTAAAAGACATCTTGATGAGTGGATGGGCAATAGGAAGTTCACTCTGGGGATCAATTCAGGGTCCTTGCTTGACAGGGGCACTGGGAATAACTTTGGGCAGCATGATGCCAGGAAATCTTCTAGGGCTGGGCTTGTATGGGCTCCAGGGCCATTAGCCTAGTACATACCTATAAACCTATGAACGTATACCCAGTCTGAGCTTGAAAATAATAAAAACACCACCACAAAAGTCCCAGCCAAATGTTTATTCACCACAGCTTTACAGCTTTTGTTCCAAAACAGAGGAACTTCATCAGAAATTATTCTGTTTTGTGGTTTATTTTACCCAGTCTGAGCTTGAAAATGGTCCATTGAGACCAGAGCTCTATCCCGGTCAGTAAATACATACATATATTTATACTTATGTTAATAAATTAAGTAAATAAATCAATTGTCTTGTATCCTTTGATATGGTGAAAACTGCCCCAATCTTACAGTTATTCATATATTGTGCACCTCAAAAGTTCAACGTCTGAGGAAAGGTGGAAAACACATACCTAACATAGGCCTCTGAGAAACTCCACAGGTAATGCTTCTCTGTGAATAAAAGTCACCCAATATTATGACCCATTTTGATCTCCCCAGTAGCTGCATAATATCCAGTGGGCAACATATGGGTTGATGTCATGTAACAATGCCTGTCAAGATCTTTTTATGTAGAACCATGTTGAAAACATTTGTCAGATTTAAATATGCAGCACGGGCAGTTAGACCTGTATTAATAACTTTTGTAGATCACGAACCTCTTTATCAGATAAAGAATGTCCTGTACCATGACATATCCATATTAGTTAATGTCTGCAGAGTTTAATGAAGTCATAGGAAATGACATTCAGATGGTCTGAAAAAGATTTTGGCAGTCGTCTAGTGCCTTGTGCAGGGGTACATTGCCCAGTCTGATCTCAGTGAGGGCAAGTGCAAGGAATTGATCTGGCAGCTGGTGCAGAGGGTTAAGACTGTACTGTAGTTCCTGTTCTCCACGGTTTGATTCTGTCAGCCCTCATTTGCCTAAGCATGCCAATTCATGTAACCTTGCAGACAAATTACCCCTGAAAGTGGGCTGTGTGTTAATTGGGCCTACCTGTTTAGCAAATGTGTATTATTAAATGACTGAGATCATTGTCACAAAATCAAAGACACACTTTGGTAACTCTTGTATCAGGTGGATATAACCTTCATTGAAGAGACAGTACCAACTGCCAAGATTTCTTACACTTCCATAGATGGCATCACTGAAGCATTTTGATGGTTCCATGCTGGTATGGCAATTGGAGTGCTTATGCTCCTCCTGAAAATATATATTGTTGGGATGTCATGCCTAATAACACTTTTCAGTGTTGTGTTAATGGTGAAGACAGACAAACCCTATGGGTTGCCATAAAGAAGTGGTGGTCTCCATTTAGAAAAAAGAGGACAGGAAGGTGTGTTCCAGTTTTGAAAGGTTCATGCTTCTCACTCTTTCTGGGAGGAAAGCCTAAGCAAATGTGCCAGAAGGGAGATGTCACATGACAGATCATATGATCATCAGAATTACAAGGGCAAGTAAGTCTGAACACCCTACACAATTTGCTAAATACCACCCTCTAAATGTATGTCTGACTTCCAGGTGGGAAATGAACCAATGATTCATGAAGATAAATACAGACTCTTCCCTGGCTGTGGGGCAGTGGAACAACTTTTTTGCTTGTATAGATATTGGAGGGCCATTGTAATTTGCCATTCACATATACATTTGGCTCTGGAGAAAAGATATATATATTTTTTATTCAGAAACCACTTGGATGTTTTTAAAGAGAAGAAAGTGAATGAGCCTCTGCTGTGTGTCACTCAGACCCTGTATTTGTAGCATGAAAGATGTGTTTGCATTCTCCGTGTTAAGTTGAATACAGTTTAGTGGACATGATTGTGACAAAGGTGTGCCTTGTTTTTACTGATTCATGATTTTCATGGAAAGGATTTCAAGATGCATTTGACCAATGAAAAGTGCCCCATATAGGGATGTGAGGGCTGCATCTTTTTGTGTTTGTAGATGACAACATCCACTTTGTTATAAGTGAACATGATCTCTGTTGTATGCTGGAGTGGTTACCTAGTGAATCTGAAGTAGCTGAAATGGAAATCAGCACCTGCAAATCTGAGGTCATAGTTCTTTTGCAGAAAAGAATGGGTAATTTTCTGCAAGTTTGAGTGGAGCATCTATACCATGTGTAAGACAGTAAGAATGTGGGAGCCTTGTTCATGAGTGATGCTAGAGCTGACTGGGAAAGTAACAAGCAGATGATTGCAGCAGCAGCAGCAGCAGCATTTCTGCTGGTGTTTTACTGGAATGCACTGTTGAGAGAAGGTCTAAGTCACTGAATGACTCTTTTACTTTGCCTAACTGGTCATACTGTGTCTCCATCTTTATCCATAGCCACACATTTTGGGAAGTGACTGAATAGATAAATTGCAGACACAGCTGGCAGAAATGGTCTCCCTTTGCATAATTCCTGAGCTCAGTCTCCATGAGGGATTGAGACACTTGGCAATCTGGGAGGATCTCTGATTAGAGTTGCTGCTGTTCTTAGTGGAAAAGAGTTAATAGATGTGGATCGAGTTCCTGGAGATAATATCCCCCGTCCACATATTGCTGCAAGTGTACTACACATAACCCACTGGAATGAGGTCCCAGGGAAAGAATGCATGTCCCAGTTTACTTGTGGACATGTAAGGATCCTCAGGGTAAGATGAAGGCTGTTGCTGAGATATAGAAGATTGACCTGCTCTCTTCAGCTTGCTAGCATCATGACCATCACCAATACAAACGATGAACAAAATTGCTGGAATGCTGGATGTCCAGGTGGATTGATCAATGGACTGATGGCTTCATGCTAAGATAGATGAATGGATGATATACAAATACAAATTTTTCTGGATGGTTGGATGAATGGGTGGATGGCTAGATGGATGAATGAATATACCTATGACTTTGACTCCTTTCATCTATTTTTACAATTTGGATTTCTTATTTCCTTCCAAATTCCTTTCATTACTCTCTGCTTGGTCTGATAAGGGCAGACAGAGTACAATCAGATCATGACCTCTTTGGATCTAGACATCATGCCCTTACTTATAAATTGTGCAGCATAAAATAATTTAATCACCACTGTGGCCATATGGTGGTCGAAGGTAAGGCTACTCTCTACATGCGTACCCAGGTCCCTGTCCACTGGTCTGACTCTTAGGGTTGTATTATCAATATGGTAATTTGCCAGAATGTTTAATTTCCCCAAAGATTACAGTTCTGCATTTCTTATCACTGAGTTTAAAACCATTGCTGTGGCTCCATTTGTTAGTCAGAGACACAGGCCTTCTTGAAGAATTCTAGTGTCTGCAGGGGAGTTGATGATAACCCCATGCTTGCAATCATTTGCAAACTTAATCCACCATAAACCTTTAGCATTTGCTTCCACTTCAGAGAAATACATGCCTCAAAGGAGTCACCCCAGTACCAAGCCCTAAGGGCTGTACTTAATAAAATAACTATCCTGCATTCCTGGATAGCCCACTACTCTCCACACATCTTAACCCTATCCAAAACATGGCTAAAACTCCACATATCAAACACTGAAATCTTACCTCCCAGCTACAACATCTATCACCAGGACAGACATTCCAAAAAAGAGGGAGGGGTGGCAATCTTCTACTCCATACAACTTAACTTATCCCCCCTACCCTAACCTGTCACAGACTTCCACCCAACTGAACTACTAATCCTTAACTGTCACTTAAACCCCTCCCCAAAAAGAAAATTTGCTATAGTAGCCATCTACATACCTCCTGGAAACACTATTCCCATCTCAGAACCTATCCTGTCATGGATCTCTCCATATACCCTACAAAACTATTATCCTAGGGGATGTCAACATTGACTGGAAAAAAACTAACATCCAACTCTCCCAATCTCATCATCAACCTACATGGTTTTAGTCAACTAATTACAACATCCACTTGCTTAAGCAAAAACAACAATAACTGATCCATCCTGGGACGGATCCTTGTTTCCCACCCAAATCTTCACCATAACCCTGGCATTCTACCTGACTCCCTGAGTGACCACCTCCCTACTTATGTACAAAGACAGTCTCTTCAAAGTCCCAGACCCCACCTGTACAGAGACTACCACAACCTCTCCAGCTTCAGTGCTGATAGCTTTAATAATAGGCTTTCATCAGTTAACTGGTCTAACCTCCTACACCTTCCCCTCAATAATGCAGATCTAGAATTCAACCATATTTTCCTCAATATACTTAACTCACTAGCACCCTTAAGGAAAAGTAGGATTAAAGCTAAACATGCCCCCTGGCTCACAAAAGATACTCACAACTTATGAAAAAAAAGAGATAACATTTGGAAACAATAGCTAAAAAACAAATCCAATATGCTACTCCAAAAATACAAAGAACTTAAAAACCTCACAAAAAAGCAAATCAACAAAGATAAGAGAAAATTTTACTATTATGCACAATCCACCCACCACTCTCATCCCAAAAACCTTTGGCACACCATGAATAAAATCCTCCACCCTGGGGTACCTACTACCCCTAACCCCTACCCTAACAATATTCCTCAAGAAACCATTTCACTACTTAATGCTTACTTCATTGAACCTATCTGCAAACTAACCCACTCTGACCAAAATAATAAAACTTCCCTCTCGTCTCCCACTACTACCAGGACCACCCCCATTTATCTTAAACCAGTTCCTACTGCTTATATAAAATCTATTCTGCTTAAATTAAACCTTGCTCTCCCTCCTCTGACAGTCTGCCTCCCCTCTTTCTCAAACCCTGTGCCAACTCTATAGCCTACCCTATCTCAGTACTTGTAAGCAGATCAATACAAGAAGCTACTGTCCCTGACATTTGGAAATCTTTCTACACCATACCACTACACAAAAGAGGTAACTCCACTGATCCTTCTAATTTTAGACCCATAGCCGTACTGTTCCCACTGTCTAAAATCCTTGAAAAATGTATTCGCAACTCAACATGGCTTTAGGCCAAGTCATACTACCTCCACTGCCCTTCTGACTTTCACTCATACTGTCGCAGAGGGCAGAGACGAAAACGTACTGGTGCATGTCTTTTCCTAGACCTTTCAAAAGCCTTTGACAGTGTTTCTCACTTTAAACTACTGTCCAAACTATCTGATCTCAACCTGTCCACCTCCACTATTCTTTGGATCTCTAGCTACCTTACTAACAGTTTACAGTCAGTTAGATGGCAAACCACATACATCCCTTTTCTACCTATCCAGACTGGAGTCCCCCAAGGCTCTATTCTAGGACCTCTACTTTTCAATATCTTTACCAACACCCTCCACTCATCCTGCTCCACCTCCCCCTTGTACAATACGCTGATGACTCTACTGTTATCTCCATCTCAGATAGCATCACACACCTTCATTCTATTACTCAAAGCTCATTTCTCACTACCAAAAATGGCTAACTGATAACAACTCATCCTTAACCCTTAAAAAACTAAACTTCCTTTCTAAATCTCTCTCCTATCATAAAACCACCTTCACAATCTCATCACTTGATAACACTATTATTACACCTGAACCACATACTAAGCTCCTTGGCACCATAATTAACGGTGAATTAAAATTCTACCTACATATTCACCAGTGTATTAAAAAGACACAGCAAATATTGGGGATTCTCTATAGAAATAAAAAATTCCTGTCATCTGACTCCAAACCTTCTCTGGCACAAGCATTCCTCCTTCCCTGCCTTCTCTATTCTTCTCCTATTTTTACTCATACAAACCACCTTATTAACCAAACCTGAACAAACATATAACAAAATAGCTAGGTTTGCCAGCAACCAGCCGTACAAATCTCACCACTGCCTTGCTCTAAAACAACTCCAATGGCTTGAATTCCTCCAACTACTGCTCCTATCCCAGCTTCATATCACTCACTCCTCAGTTAATAAACCTTCGGCCTGTCCTTCTCTCTCCTCCCTAGTATCCCTCTATACCCCTACATGTACTCTCCATAGCTCCAATCAACTCCTTCCTGACATAAAGAAACCTAATAAGAACATAAGCAAACTACTTTACAAAAGCACAAACTCCCCCAAATATCCTGAGCCCCCTTCCCTAAAACGTATATCTCTAGAGCATATAACTTGATTTATCCATACCTGCCCAGAAGAAGCTTCCAAGCTGCTCATTGTACATATATTCTATGTAAATAGTAACACTCCTGTGCCTGGTTGCCTATGAAGATTGTTTTCCTCTAATACAACAGAACACTCATGTTGATACTAACTGGTATCCTCTAGTCATACATAGATAGTTTTCTTCTTCTTTTTTTCTCATCTTGTCCTATTTACTCTGGTCTTGCTCCTTTAGTATGTTGACTCTTGGACAAGATTATTTTTCTTTTGTTGTATAACCAATTGATATTGTGATTCCAGCAGGCTGACTTGTCTTTTGATTAAATTTGTCTTATTCTTAATACGAATGGGCAAAGCTTACTCTATACATCTAACAATATGGCTGGAGAAGGATTTTGTAAATAGCCCAGCATATGCTATGGTGTTTACTGGGTTTGGGGGTGCATGTAATTTAGCCATAGTGTTGCTTAATAGAGAGAGGTTAGCTTTAGAATAGTTACTTTTAGTTTTTCCTTTTGCAGGGTCCCCAGATTTGAAGTTTATTGTATGCAGTACTGCCTTATGGTCCAATCTGCTGAGCAAGGATATTACATTGGGTGAGAAACATTGGCCTCCCATGTTCATGAGCACAAGTTCAAGGATGTTTGTACTCCTGATAGGAGAATGGACCAACTATATCAGGATGTTGGTATTACTGAAGTTTAGGAATCACTGTACTTTTGCATTCACAATATATAGAGTGTTAGTTGAGATTCCCCATGATCATTTTAGGTTGAATGATGAGGTACTCTAGTACATTGAGATAGGTAGTATGGGTTTCCTGGGACATGGAAGGGGACCTAGATGTTGCAAGGATATGGTACAAAACTCTCTTTATGGTGAGTTGCACATGTATGAGTTTCAGTGAGTCATGCACTTTAACTAATCTGGATGTGAGCTTGGTTTTAATATAGACTGATAATAGAGACTTCTCCACCTTTAGATCTCTCCTGTGTAGTAGCTGATCTAAAGGTGTGAAAGGCATTGTAATCTTGTATTGCCAGGGTACTTTCTGTGACTTTAGATAATGTCTCCATTACTACACAGATGTGTACACTCTCCACGGAGAGAAAGGCTTGCAGGGAATGGAGTCCCTTGCTAAGACTTCTAGTATTGAGCAGAACTATCTTCAGATATTCCTTCAGAGGTTCAGTTAAGTCAAGAGGTTTATCAATTTGGCATTACCTAAAAAAGGCACTATGGTGGTGGAAAAGGTTTTTGTCAAAGTCCGAAAGCCTAGAAGGATAAGTGCAGCATATCCCTCAGCAAAGCAGCATGGTCTGTCAGCCATGTTCTCCCAGGCCATCATATATTGTACCACCTTGGATTGACACCAGAAGCTAAGCCAATTGTTGAAATCAATCATTTCAGTGATTGGCTCATAGCTGCCTGAGACAAATAAACAGCTTAGTCATGCCTCGCTTCATATAGTCAAGGGAGATGCATCTCAGGTCATTAACACCCACAAGCAAGGGCGCCCGCAGGCAGGTGCAAGGGGGTGCACTTGCACCCCCCTGGAATCCGCTGACAAGTTAATCTTTTAATTTAAAAAAAAAGTTTTTTTTTTTTTAGGGCGTTCTTCTTTAAGAAGTCCAGTGGCAGGCGTGCTGACATCATCGCGCGCAGTTTGCGAGCGGGAACTAAAATGGACAGTTTAGGGGATGCTGTGACATCATCGCACGGGAACTGAAACAGACAGTTTAGAGGACTTTACTGAAGATGGGACCCTTGCAAGAGAGCAGGAACTGAAACGGATGGAAGATGGGATGCTTTAGTGGAGCGGGAACTGAAACGGGCGTAAGGTGTGTGTGTGTAAAATGCCCTAGGAGTTACATGGTGGTGGGTAGAGAATAAGGCTTGAACCCTGTACCTTGGACCCAAGTGGCAAGAGCCTGAATTCCCTACCCACCACCACCATTTGTAAAAATGTTGCAGGTTTTTCCCTCATACTTTTTCTGTTCCTCATAAAATCTGTGGTTTCTGTATTTGTGTCCTTGTTACCTGACAGTTACATGTTCTCTCGTTTGATTCTTGGCTGTCTGGAGTGTTTCTCCCTGGGCCTCTGCTAAAAATTAGCTTATTTTCCAAGTCAGACTTTCCTGGTTAACAAATGTTAAAAAAAATGGGCACTCATTTCAATATCAGACTTCATATTCTTCAGAAAGTGCATGGTAACAAAAGCTTTTATTCTAGCAATTTTTTAAGTGTACAAGATGGATATTTGAAATGTATCCCTGTCTTTGGGACTGTATTCCCCCCCATTATTGGCTTCATCCAGGTTTTGTGCTAAGGTTGAGAGCTATGGTAAGAACTGAATTCACTGAATATGTTTGGGGGCTGTATTCACCCAGTATTGGCTTTGTTCAGGTATTTATTGGCTTCATCCAGGTTTTGTGCTAAGATTGAGAGCTATGGTAAGAACTGAATTCACTGAATATGTTTGGGGGTTATATTCCCCCATTACTGGCTTTGTCCAGGTGTTTTTGCTAAGAGGTTGAGAGCTATGGCGAGAACTGAATTCACTGAATGTTTGGGGGCTGTATTCACCCAGTATTGGCTTTGTTCAGGTATTTTGTGCTAAGAGGTTGACAGCTGTGCTATGGTGAGAACTGAATTCACTAAATGGTAGCCATTTAAAAGTTTCAATCTTCCTCTTTCACAAAACAGCAGATTTGGCGTAGTGGTATGTTGCTCTGACTGTTTTGCACAGGGTTCCCTGGGTTCAAGACTTGGCAGTGAAATGTATGGTGGTAACGCAGCATTTTATTCTAGCAACTTTCCAACATTATACAAGCAATGTTTAAAATGTGTCCCTGGTTTTTGGCCTTTTGCCCCCCCAATAAATTTTGGCTTTTTCCAGATTTCTTGTGCTGCAAAGTTCAGAGATACAGCTGAGTGTCGAGTAGATTTTACAAGGAGCTGAGAGCTGCACGGGAGTAAATGTTTAGTGCTGATTATGTTTAGTCTGCTTGCATTGTTAATAGCACAACAGATAGTGTACTTGCTTTTGATGTTGAAGGCTGCGGGTTCTACTCCCACAGTAGGTAGATGCATTGCTGATAGTGTACTGTGCTGTAAAGGGGATGGATGCTAAAGTCCTTTTGGCAAAGATACCTAGTAACTATGAACCTGTTATCAGTTTGCTATCCATTCCCTATTGCGGTATTACTAGCTTATTTTTTTATTGCATGCAACAAAGTCAATTTATTCTTCAAGGGTAACAGGCACTTTATTTGTAGATTAAACAATGACATATAAAGTTGTTTGCTAGCAGCAACCTCTATTATTTACAAATTTATTTAATGTGGATTTTACTACTTCAGAGATTGTGCATATTTTTTACTGATACTGGTAGACTATAGAATTTAGAGTAGACTTTTTATGATGGAAATGTTCTGAATTGGGCAGTTTTGTCATTGGTGTATGCATTGCTTTTCATTGTTTACTGGAAAAATGTTCAAAACAATAAATTTAAAATGCCCTCTAACAACTGTACTGTATTGTACAAGGAATATAATGTAATACAGTCAGGAAGGTGTATCAAAGAACATGTGTATGTTATGTTTGAGGGGCCTATGATTTTGAAGACAGCCCAGAGTTAATATTTATCTGCCACTGGCAAAATGTATTTTCTTTGAATGTGGGTTTCAATGCTGTTTCAATGCATGTGAGTTTCAGGGGCAGATAAGTTTTAATGTTGAGTCTATTTTCATTGTGAGACTGCATTGCTTTGTTTAACAGATATGTATTAGGGTTTGTGCTGTAAAATGCAAAATAAAACTTTCAAATGAAATCTAAATCATCACAGAAGTAAAGCAGTATGCACATTACAGTGTTTATGGTAAATGGGGCTAAATAACCAAGGAATGGGACATTAAAATGGCTGCAGGGGGGAGGCTCCATTCAACCATGATTTTGTGAGGGGGGGGGGTAGCAAACTCAGACAGCCCCGGTTGAACTATACCTCTCAGTTGTCCATATATTTGCAGAATGAATAGATATTTGCTTCTTATTTTTGGTTTGTTCCTCATAAAATTTGTGGTTTTCTAGCAAATCATTTAGGAATGAAGTCACTAAATGACAGACATTGAGTTTCAGACGTCATAACCTTCAGAAAAATGCATGCTAATGCAAGACTGTCTTAAGTTTATACAAGAGCAATTTTAGTAGTGTTTGTATGTTCCCCCAATATATTTGGCCTTGTCCAGATTTCCTGCATTAAGAGGTTGAGAGGTACGTGCAAATCACTTTGTAGATTAGGAATATCCAAACCTCTCAATTGTCCCCAATTTTGGCTCAAAATGTTGCTCTCCCCTAATAATCCCTCCTCCAAAATGGCAATTTTGGAAGAAAATGTGGAGGGTTTACAATTATATATAACTGTAATGATCAGAGTTATAGATTACTTTTATTTCAGAAATGCATGTAGATGTTCTTATTTTGTTAGCTGCTCAAGTTAACAATGTTAATATTAAAAAGGTGTCCCTTTTTTGACAGGTTCCCAGCTGTATTGTGTGGCAACTTTATATTTTTGCATCACATTTTGGTCCGTTTTTCATAAAATTGTGGTTTTCTGGCAAATTAGTGGCAAGTCATTAAAGATTGAAGTTAGAAAATAATGGCAGACATTTGAGTTTCAGATTTTATACCCTTCAGAAAATTCATACTAATGCAAGACCTACTACTGTTCTATTATTTAAGTTAATAAGAGGAATATTTAAACATTATCCTTATTTTTGGGCCTGTGTCCCACTTCTAGTTCTATGTATGGCTTTGTCCAGATTTCTTGCTCTGAAGTTGAGAGGTATGAGTGTCAGAGACATCACCCTCAGCCAGAGACATTTCAAATTGTAACATACCTGTTGCACCCCACCCCCCATTGTAGTGGCTCTGGATGTGTCCAAGGAAGGCAAGGAGCAGTTATGCAGTGTAAGTGTGCAGAGTATTCCCCCATCCAAGGTAGATCACAAATACGACCATGGCTTTTCATCTGTCCTTGATTTTGCAGAATGTTCTGGTTTTCTATCAGATTTTTATACTGTTGATTTATGCTTCTTATTATTCAGGAACTGCATGATATCACAGTGCCCTGTTGCTCTGTTTAAGTAGCCATGGTTTAATGAACATCAGGTAAGCTTGTCGGAGATTGTAAGATGCAAGTAAGCTTTAGTAAGCATACTGTTAAAGAATTACCAGCATTGAAAGCCTTTTCGTTGTTGCCATGCAGAGAATATTTACATAACTAGATAATGTATAAGCCTTGGGTATTGAAATGCATATGACAGTATTTGTAATAAAAGGACAGAATTACAGTATTTTCAGAAGCTCATTACATTTTATTGGAGACCAGTGTCTTATAGCAGTGTCTGTGTGTTAGTACACTTGTAGTTGGGTGGCTTTAATGGTATATGGTAAATAAGCATTGCTACCTTACTTAAAAGCCAAGCCCTGCAACAACTAGGTAAGCTCCACACTGAAGTCAAAACACAATAGCTCTGGTGGGTAAATGTACTCTGTAGTAATCAGAAAAGGCAAATGTTTGAAATAAGTACAGCTTATGTGCAAACACAATAGGTAGTGATGAAACAATGCTCTGCTAAAAATGCTTTAATGCTCCACATTGCTGAGCTGCAGATCAGTTATTATCACTGGCTACCAGGATTTCACCCACTTCAGATCAAGCACGGTACCGTTCAGTGCAACGTTCCCAGAACTAATTCAAGTCTGATCAGAATTATTTGGTGTGTGTGTGTATAAGAGGGAGGTAGCATACCCCTCAGCTGTCTAGGTTTTTGCAGAATGTCCAGATTTTTGCCCCATATTCCTCCTAAAAAGGATTGAAGTCGCTAAATAATGAGACATTTCAGTTTTAGACGTCATATCATTTAGAAAAATGCATACTTACACAACTCCTGTTACTCTTGCCATTTTCTAAGTTTATGAGAGCCATATTTATAATCTGTCCCTATTTATTTTAGGCTTTGTCCAGATTTCTTGCACTAAGGTTGAGGCCTTGAGGGGTGTGGTATATTTGTGTGTGAGAGAGAGAGAGACAGTGAAATGCCCAAGTTAGAGTTAGCAGGTGGAATTTATTTTCAAGTGCATTTTCAAGGAACTGTGAGTTTTAAGGGGAAACAAAGTTTACTGCTGCTCATGCCAAGTCTATTTACAATGTGCAACTGTTTTGTTTAGCAAATGGTATCTCTATTGTGGTATAAAGTTTTAAAGCTATGTTAGTAGCACCACAAGTAGAATACTTGCATCTTAATGTAGAGGCTTGAGGTTCTATTCCTACAACATGTACATTTGTATGCTGCAGTCCTGAGGATGTCCTCCTTTGGATGAGATGCCTAATAATTATGAACCTGTTTTTCAGCTTGCCATCCATTTTCTACTGCAATATACCAGCTTATCATTTTTTTTTAATTAAACATAGGCAATTTATTCTTTGACGGCATCAGGCACTGAATTTGTAGATGAAACACTGAAATATACAGTTGTTTGCTAGCAACAACCTCTCCATTAGTTTCAGATATCTTTAATGTGGAATTATTCGGATTACTTTTACTTCGGCAGAGATTGTGTGTATTGACTGATATTGGTGGATTGTAATGAGTGGCCTTTTATGGTTGAAATGTTCTGAATTGGACAGTTTGTCATTATTGGTTTGTATGTTTTGTTTCATTGCTTACTGGAAAATGTTCAAAACTATAAATTTAAAACACACTCAAACAAGTGTTGCTGTATAATACAAGGGATATAATTCAATTATATATTATAATTAATACAATCAGGTAAATCAAATAACTTTTGCATGGCCCTAACAGTGTGCAAGGAGCCTATTGCTTGAAAACAGTTCAAAGGTAAATAACCTGCCACTGGCCAGATGCATTTTCTTTGAATGTGGGTTTCAATGCTGTTTCATTGAATGTGAGTTTCAAAAGTAGAGAAGTTTTAATGCCAAGTCTGTTTTCATTGTAAGACTATTGCTTTGTTTAGGTTTAGTAAATGTCTATCAGTGTTTGGGATATAATGTTTGAAATAAAAGTTGTAAATTAAATCCAGCTGCCTGTAATCATTGTAGAACTAAAGCATAAAACAGTATGCACAGAGAGATTTGAACAGTGTCTATGGCAAATGGGGAGAAATAGCTAAGTAATGGGACATTGGAATGGCTGTGTGGGTGGGGTTTGGGGTGGGTGGACTTGGGCGGGGCTATGTTGGCAGGGGGCGGGGAGAGCTATGTGGATGGGGCTCTGGGTTTGCACCCCCCCCGCAAAAAATCCTGCGGGCTCCCTTGCCCACATGGATTTTGACAGAGTCATACTGGTACCTGTGCTTCAATAACCCGAGTGCCTCTGTGAATTGACAGATCCTAGTCCCAGAAAGGCAACTAACTGTGACTCTCTCCTTACTTATTCTGGTGAGGGGGACATCAGTGTGCCTCACTACAGAATCACCAATGACCAGGAAATTTGGTTGTGTACTGCTTTGCCTTAAAGGCTTAGTAGTAGAAACATTGGAAACAGTGTTACTGTGTGTAGCTGTGGGTGTTTACATGATTGTACTGTGCAGGAGGTCTTAGTGTTTTATGAGGTTTACCTGTAAGTGCCTCAGCATAAGTAGTTTTATGTGTAAGGTCTTTACCCTGTAGAGTAGGTCTGGTGCAAGTGTCACTGTCGACCTCTCTAGGATTAGTTTTGGTTGTATGAAAGAGTTTTACCTCCAGTGTTAGTGTATTTACACCTCTTGCATACTTTAAGTGGGTTGTCAGTGTACATGAGGCAATTGCATAGTGCCTCAGAATACCCATCTCAACCACATTGGCAACAGAGAGTCAGGAAGTGCATATCCATGGCTGCTGATCTACTAGAGAGGAGTGAGGGAAATTTAAATATTGAATATGTCAATAAAACAAGGACATTGATGAGCAATGTTCAGTTATGTACAAACTAGATGCTCCAATAGTTAACAGAAATCTGTCTAGACAGTAAGGGTATTTTAAGGGAAACTTACACTGTGAGAGATCAGCATCTACACACATTACAAGGGGGGATTACACTGTAGATATTATCATCTATGCAAATCACTGCTGGGTGCCGCTGTGTGGAGAGCAGCAGTTCTTACTAAAGATCATAAAAAAGGTCAGAAAGTTCAAATATTCAACACAGAAACATTCAATTAATGCAGCTGTGGTCTCCTTTGGTATTGGCTGTAAAACATAGTTCTCAACTTCTTGGCATCAGAATTCTGGACAAAGCCAAAAATAATGTGTGGGGGGAACAAAGCCCCCAAAATAGGGACAGATTTTAAATATTGCTCTTAGAACATTTTTAAAATAAAAGGTCTTGTGTTACCATACATTTTGTGAAGGATATGAAGTCTGAAACTCAAATGCCTATGATTATTTTGTGAATTCAGTCCTCACTGATTTGCCACAAAAACCCTGAAAACCACAAATGATATGACAAACAGACCGAAAATCTGAGGCAAAAATCTGGACAGTCTGCGAAAATCTGGACTGTTGAGAAGTATACTGTAAAATATTCCTGCCCAGTGAGATATCCTGGCTGACAGAACATGCACACTTGGATAAACAAACAAAATGAATAACTGTGTGTGTTTGTAGTCAGGGTTTAATTTTACAAGTGATTCTCATGTTCCAGTAGACTTTTTAGTAGATGTAAAGTAAAATAGCTTCTGAATAATGAAGTTTTGTTGCTGTTGTACATTTTAAAAGAGAAAATAAAAGCTGAGCAAACATGTAGTGGCATCTTAATCAGGGTATTCACATATTTCTTGGATTATGGCTGAGAGCTATTGCTGAAGTGAAGGTCAGATTTAAGGCAGGTTATGCATGTGTAATTGGTGTTTGTTTCACCATATGATAGAACACTATTTATTGCCGTTAGAGAGACGGACTCAAACTCCTAGCAGGCTGCCTTACTTTGTTTCCCCCTCTATGATCCCCTGTGTAGAACCACTCCCTCTTTTTGCCTGTGCTTCAGCTGTCCTGACTGAACTTTGAGCAGCATTGCCGTACAACTTGACACAATAACGTGTGCAGCCATTCAGTAGTTAGCTGGTTTATAACATGCTGCTTTGCACTGAAAACTAATTTTGACATGTTCTCAGATCTCTGCATGTTAATTTCTAAATTGTTTTGTACTGCTTAGTTAGTTAGTGTTATACAAACAACACATTTCAAGATTTCTAATAATTTTTATTTACTGTTGCTATGGCTAGCAGATGTGTCTTCATCAAAAATGCAGCTGGGGCATTAAGTATAAGGCCCCTTACCAGGCACACTCACTCCTGCTTATCCAGTGAGCTGAAGCCGGAATACGATGCTGTTATCATCGGTGGAGGTAATATAAGTTTGTGCTGTAAAATTTTGAGCTATTTGCTAGATTCTGTTTCACACTTAGACTGGTTTGCTGGAAGGCATGGCCTTGTATATATTTATGCTTTACAGTGACGTGCATTTTATGACAGCCATACAAATCTTGGTTTGTTAATGAAAACACTAGTATGGAATCTGTGCAAAACAGAAATAGCTCCACAGACACTTTATCAGTTTTGTGACATAATATTGAGATGGGTAGAGAAGTGTAGTACACAAAACACATAAACAAAAGTAAGAATTTTACCAGAGCAGTTTTGATACAAGGCCAAAAAATTCAGAATGTATGAAAACTTTAACCATATGGTGCTAACAGATTATGCAACCTACTTACTGTTCAACTGCAACTTTGTATTCAATATTACTGTTTTCCCTTGAAATGAAAGCAAAATACTGTTGAAAACGTGGCATAAAGTGCAGGCTTTTCATTGCAAGCAGGGTATTCTGTAATGAGTGAGAGTTAGCATGGTTCACATTCAATGATATAATGGTGGAGACAGAACATGTAAAAGCCTTTATGTACAGCATATGAAAAATTCTGAGCCTTTGCATGCAGTAAATACTGACTTGGGCATGCTGGAATATCTAGAACTGTTTTGTTTTAATAACAGGGTTATATAAATAACATGTTGAAATCAGAAACTTGAAAACGTTGCAAAAGAGAAAGTTTTGCAGCTTGGGCTGACAGCCAGGTTGTGGGTGGAGCATTTGCTTCATGTTTTCTGGTTAGAGCAGATTGATTTTAACTGCTAGCAAATGGTAATCAGATTATACAACAGCTGCGGGACAAAATATTCTGCCCGTTGAATGCAGCATGCTTGAATACAAAAGCTGAAGTAGCTTAGACATTTAAAGAGGTACACATCCAGAAAAAGGAAATGTGCAAAGACTGGAAATGTGTACTCACAGATGCAAAAGACTTCAGATGGAAGTAGAATGCTGAGGTACTGTGAAAACTATTACAAACAATAATGCAAAATGGGATTCGAGTGTGAGAAAAGACACAGGAATGTTATTTTCATCAGATTGACACATAGATGAATGTAGAATGATACTGGCACAATTTAAACCTAGAAACTGAGGAGAGATGCGAGATCCCTTTTACCACATGCACATGAATATTGCTAGTTCAGATGTACTTCAAAATAGTCATTTTTCAGGATGTTATATGGCTTAAAATAGAGGATGAGTTGTACATTATGAACTAGAGAACATGAGACATATTCAAATATGAACATGAGACATATTCAAATATGAAGATGGGGAAGTGTATAATAGTAGTCACTGCTGGAGCTGTTAATCATGCCAGGGTACCCATGACCAGGAGCTGTATCCATGAGGGCAAAGCCCAAGGATGTGAACAGTGGCAATAGAAGGTAAACCAGTATGATTTGTTTAGTATTGGCTATTGTTCTGATACGTAGCCCTTGGCCTTTCTTACTTTTTTAAACAAGTCCATTGAATACTAACACTTCTTCCTGCTTATGTCATTCCACACTGAAATGATTCACTGTCATCATTCCAGTTTATCAAAAAATGAAGGCCACAGCTAAAAGGAGGCTTATTGTCTGATGAAGTTCATTTAATGTTGGTGAATGGAAGCGCTTACTTTAATAATAATAATAAAATACGTCTCCTTTTAGCTGTGACGTTCATTTTTGTTTTTCAAAAAGTCGGATTGTATTTAGTTTATCATTCCAGTTTACTACACATGCAAAGACTCTGATAAGTGCAGTCATACACCCAGGACTTCAGCAGTGTGCATTTTCAGCCACTGATACAGTGAGATTAAATGTGTATATGTGCTTTGAATTAGGGATTTATTTCTTCCCTGTTTGGGTGGCGTTATTTAGGAAATGTGTTTTAAAATATATTAAATTTTTTTTTTGTGCTGAAGTGAAGGCATTTGAAAATGTAATTTTTAAGGGGTTCTTTTTAATTTATTTCCAGAATTGCAGTGGTGGTGGAAATTTTAATTGTATCTTACTACTTAGTTGAGCAGATCTCTTTGTGGGGGCAGTTGCAGTTTTGTCATAGCAAGTCTAATAACTCATTTGCAGAGATGTTTAAAGGAAGTGGGTGTAATACTAAATTACATTTGTTTGATGACAGTAAGCCTTCACAGTCTACTCTTTAAATTAATTTGTCATTCTACTTGCATTCTTTTCCATCTTTCCCATTACTTCTTTTCCACCTTTATCATGCTCTTTTGAATGCCTTTATGGATTTCCTGTAAATCACCCCTTGAGATAGTCCATACAGTGGTTTGTGCCCTTTTCCCCTCTGTATTTCCTGTTTATTTTATTTTTTATTTATTTGCTACCCCCTAGTTGCATACAGTTCAGCTGACTATTTGCAGCTTTTTGTTCCTAACATTAATGTCAACAGTACTACGTCTGGGACCTTCTCAGCCATTGGCAGATTTTTGAAGGGGATTGGGAAATATGGATCAGAAACTCTAGCAGTGTTATTATATATGCTGCTGTATATGCAGGGTAATTTTAGGATGCCATAACAGAGAGAATTTGGTGACATCATACAAGTCACTGCTCATAATGTCAATCAGCTTCAGACCCATTCCCCTCTAATAATTATTTTAATGGCAAGTTTTTTGCAATCAAGGCATCTCTTCATGCCAGTTCCCAGACGGAGGTCCCATTCATCTCTGCCAGAGTGGATTAGCCAGCAAAATGCCACTCCTCCTTACCCAACCCTCCATGGTTGCTCCAGTGTCTGAGCTGTACTATCTATTTAGAATGATCTCTTTGCACCTCCCCAACATGATGTATATCCATATCATATTTCCACTGTCTTCTTTGGTTTCTAGTGTGAACAGCTTTATCTTCCGTAGTCTTTATTCATACCCTTTTCCCTCCATCTCATGCTCACTTCTGCTGCCTTTCCTCTGAACTCCTTCCAGCTGCCCGACATCTGTATGCATGTATAGCATTTAAAACTGTGGCTATTACTCAAAGAATTACCCTGCACAATATCTGGTATACCAAATTGCTTCAGAAGTCTGTTCACCTGACGATATGCCCCAGTATTCTACTCCCTCTTACCATTATCCTGTCACTCTGTTCTTGGTGCTCTAGTCCATGTGTGAGCAACATTTGCAGACCTTTACTTGCTTTTTTGCCATTGATTCCACTTCCCTCATATGATACTGCACACCAGAGTTGGCCTGTGCTCGGTGTTTTGCATTTGTCTGCATTCCATCTCAACTACAATTTCAGACCACTTAATCAACCTTTCCAAACCCTTCCTTAGATTCTTCCCCAAAAGCCTCCACTGCTGGTCCAAAATTTGTCCCATCAAAGAAAATGCTTGACCTGTTCCCTATTCTCTCAGATCCATCTGAGATGAACACAGGATTACTGGACCTAGTACTGAACCATGTAGTACTCCACTAGCCATGTTTTTTTATTGCTGATGTTATCCTTCTCAGCACAGCTGTTTGTGTTGTACCATTCAACCCCTGCTCATTGTTGTCCTGAAGATTGTGGTATTCTAGAAAAGCAGCTAGCTTTTCCCTTGGGATTCTTTCCATGGATTTCTGTACCACTAAGCACAGATCCTCGTGGTGGCCAGCAGAGTAATCCAGGCTTCAGAGAGCTAAAAAAGCAACTTTACCTGATTTAAGTATATTTTTTGTGGCTTTCCACTTCTAATTACCTAGCGACTGTATTTCGACTGCTTGCTGATACATTGTATTTGTTTTATTGCATTTATTCTGTTATTGCACTTGATATTCATTTTGATACTTTTAAAATCTGTAATTGTTGCAAATTGTTTCTGTAGGCTGTGATAGCCGATTTATAGCATTTATAAGTGTCTACTGTATCTGTTTCTGCTTGTTTCTGAAAAAAAAAACAAAAAAATATCTCTTGTTTTCCCGCCTTACTGAGCTAGAGTAGTCCAGTTTCAGAGTTGCTGATCCCTGGACTTTGTTTGCAGTTCCTGTTACTGATTCTTTGCCTAATTTGGAAGTAGGAAGTTCCCTTGCTTACCAGTGGGAGTGGGAAGCATTGAGCTGCCTGTTGGTCCAGTTTTGTGAGGTTTCAGCCAGTAACTTGTAGTCTATTGGTCGTTTGGGCCAGTTCCTAGCTTCTTTCAGCCCCATGATATAAAACACGCTAAATGCGTGTTTTCCAGCTTGTACCTACTCAGCACAGATCCTCGTGGTGGCCAGCAGAGTAATCCAGGCTTCAGAGAGCTAAAAAAGCGACTTTACCTGATTTAAGTAGATTTTTTGTGGCTTTCCACTTCTAATTACCTAGCGACTGTATTTCGCCTGCTTGCTGATACATTGTATTTGTTTTTCTGCATTTATTCTGTTATTGCACTTGAATTCTCATTTTGTTACTTTTAAAATCTGTAATTGTTGCAAATTGTTTCTGTAGGCTGTGATAGCCGATTTATAGCATTTATAAGTGTCTACTGTATCTGTTTCTTCTTGTTTCTGAAAAAAAAAACCCAAAAAAATATCTCTTGCTTTTCCCGCCTTACTGAGCTAGAGTAGTCCAGTTTCAGAGTTGCTGATCCCTGGACTTTGTTTGCAGTTCCTGTTACTGATTCTTTGCCTAATTTGGAAGTAGGAAGTCCCTTGCTTACCAGTGGGAGTGGGAAGCATTGAGCTGCCTGTTGGTCCAGTTTTGTGAGGTTTCAGCCAGTAACTTGTAGTCTATTGGTCGTTTGGGCCAGTTTCTAGCTTTTCAATCCCTGATATAAAACACGCTAAGCATCGCTTTTCAGCTTGTACCTACTCAGCACAGATCCTCGTGGTGGCCAGCAGAGTAATCCAGGCTTCAGAGAGCTAAAAAAGCGACTTTACCTGATTTAAGTATATTTTTTGTGGCTTTCCACTTCTAATTACCTAGCGACTGTATTTCGCCTGCTTGCTGATACATTGTATTTGTTTTTCTGCATTTATTCTGTTATTGCACTTGAATTCTCATTTTGTTACTTTTAAAATCTGTAATTGTTGCAAATAGTTTCTGTAGGCTGTGATAGCTGAATTATAGCATTTATAAGTGTCTACTGTATCTGTTTCTGCTTGTTTCTGAAAAAAAAAAAAATAAAATAAAGAAATATCTCTTGTTTTTCCAGCCTTACTGAGCTAGAGTAGTCCAGTTTCAGAGTTGCTGATCCCTGGACTTTGTTTGCAGTTCCTGTTACTGATTCTTTGCCTAATTTGGAAGTAGGAAGTTCCTTTGCTTACCAGTGGGAGTGGGAAGCATTGAGCTGCCTGTTGGTCCAGTTTTGTGAGGTTTCAGCCAGTAACTTGTAGTCTATTGGTCGTTTTGGGCCAGTTCCTAGCTTTTTTCAGCCCCCTGATATAAAACACGCTAAACGCGTTTTCCAGCTTGTACCTACTCAGCACAGATCCTCGTGGTGGCCAGCAGAGTAATCCAGCCTTCAGAGAGCTAAAAAAGTGACTTTACCTGATTTAAGTATATTTTTTGTGGCTTTCCACTTCTAATTACCTAGCGACTGTATTTCTCCTGCTTGCTGATACATTGTATTTGTTTTTCTGCATTTATTCTGTTATTGCACTTGAATTCTCATTTTGTTACTTTTAAAATCTGTAATTGTTGCAAATTGTTTCTGTAGGCTGTGATAGCCGATTTATAGCATTTATAAGTGTCTACTGTATCTGTTTCTGCTTGTTTCTGAAAAAAAAAAAAAAAAAAAAATATCTCTTGTTTTTCCTTACTGAGCTAGAGTAGTCCAGTTTCAGAGTTGCTGATCCCTGGACTTTGTTTGCAGTTCCTGTTACTGATTCTTTGCCTAATTTGGAAGTAGGAAGTTCCCTTGCTTACCAGTGGGAGTGGGAAGCATTGAGCTGCCTGTTGGTCCAGTTTTGTGAGGTTTCAGCCAGTAACTTGTAGTCTATTGGTCGTTTTGGGCCAGTTCTTAGCTTTTTCCAGCCCCCTGATATAAAACACGCTAAACGCGCGTTTTCCAGCTTGTACCTACTCAGCACAGATCCTCGTGGTGGCCAGCAGAGTAATCCAGGCTTCAGAGAGCTAAAAAAGCGACTTTACCTGATTTAAGTGTATTTTTTGTGGCTTTCCACTTCTAATTACCTAGCGACTGTATTTCGCCTGCTTGCTGATACATTGTATTTGTTTTTCTGCATTTATTCTGTTATTGCACTTGAATTCTCATTTTGTTACTTTTAAAATCTGTAATTGTTGCAAATTGTTTCTGTTGGCTGTGATAGCCGATTTATAGCATTTATAAGTGTCTACTGTATCTGTTTCTGCTTGTTTCTGAAAATAAATAAATAAATAAATAAATATCTCTTGTTTTCCCGCCTTACTGAGCTAGAGTAGTCCAGTTTCAGAGTTGCTGATCCCTGGACTTTGTTTGCAGTTCCTGTTACTGATTCTTTGCCTAATTTGGAAGTAGGAAGTTCCCTTGCTTACCAGTGGGAGTGGGAAGCATTGAGCTGCCTGTTGGTCCAGTTTTGTGAGGTTTCAGCCAGTAACTTGTAGTCTATTGGCCGTTTTGTGCCAGTTCCTAGCTTTTTTCAGCCCCCTGATATAAAACACGCTAAATGCGCGTTTGCGCGATTTAGCACGGAGTTGCCACTGTTGCACTCAAGAGCAGCGGCAGTTAAATAAGGTTAAACTATTCGGGCCACCTAAATTACACTCTTCAAATTTTCCCTTAAAACTACCTTCCTTGAGCTGTACTGCTGATCTAACCAGCGTATCCTATAACTGAAAGGTTCATCTCTACTTGATTCCCAAGTAGACTACTCTCTATCTGTAAGCCTAGCACTTACTCCTACAGTACTTGCACCTTGATAAAGCACTCTTATTATAGATAGTACCCCACCAGCCTAAAACCCACTTCCCCCGGAGTCCTTTGAAAGTCTTTTTATCTACTACTTCTAGTATGTCGAGGGATCAGTTGCTAGTGTCCTCTCCTGCTCAACTGGTGAACCTGGGAATATTGAGGCAATGTTACAATTGCCTCATGTACACAGACAATCCTCTCCTTCTCCCACAAAACACAAATACATGCGAGATGCAACTATATGGCTAAACTGGAGGCTGAGCTCTCTCAACATAGGACTGGCAAGACCAGACAGGAGGAGAAGGAAACCACACACAATACATACCCAGTCACACATAGTACCATCACAACTTCAAATCATACACATAATCACACAAAGACATACTGGAGGCTCTGATCAAAATCTACCAAAACAGCAGAGGCCACCAAAGCAGACACCCAAACAACTACCACCTCAGGGCCCAACACATGCAACACATAGACCACACAGTCAGAGTGTCAAACAGTCACAGCCCTTAAGGCCAAACACAATGCCAGACACACTTGTCATTGGTGACTCCATAGTCAGACACTCTTGTGTCCCGCTCACCAGACTGAGTAAGGAGAAGGTCACAGTAAGCTGCCTGTCGGGCGCTAGAATCCGCCACATAACGCAAGCACTCAGGTCTCTCAACAGCAGGTACAAGTAAGACTCAGTCATTGTCCATGCTGGTGTCAACGACCTGAGACGTACCTCCCTGGACTACATGAAAGGGACATCGAGGAGCTCTCTGATTATGTAGCCCAGGCAGGTATGACCCTGACCTTGAGCAGTATCCTACCTTCACCTAGAATGATGCCACAATACAGTGATAAGATGATCAGCTTTAATAATTGGCTTAAATTCTGGTGTCATTCAAAGGGGATCCAATGTCTGTCTGCCTGGGATGACATGCTGGACAAGCCACGCTGCTTATGAGGGACGGCTTGCACCTGTCACCCTGGGCTTCGGATATTGGCAAAGGCTCTTGCCACCCCCATAGTGCCTTTTTAGGCAAGGCTCAAATTCTAAACCTACCACCCTAGAACACCAAAAAGAAAAAACTAAGGGTAATGCTGCTCAACGCCAGAAGTCTCAATCTCAAGATGCACGGAGGCCCTTCTCAATATGGAGAACATCGATGTCTGTGCTGTGACAGAAACCTGGTTCAAGGCTCCTGAGAGCACCCCAGCACTAACAGGTTTCACCTCATATCATGCATTCCGGCCCCAAAATCCGGACAACACCAAGAAAGGAGGGGGGGTGTCCATATTCATAAAGGACACCCACACCTCAAGGTTGGTGGCAATGCACGATGCATCGGAGACCATCCAGGTGCAATTAACCATAGGCAAGACTGCTCTGCAATTTGCAGCATGTTACAGGCCACCCTCTCAAACTCAGGAACCTCATATGGCCTTCCTGAAAACATTGGAGGATAAATGTATCTCCAAACACCATCATACTAGGTGACTTCAACTACCCTAATATAGACTGGGAACACTACTCAAGCCCAAACACTCTAACCCAATGATTCCTGGAGTTCATAAACTCAAATGCCATGGAACAACTAGTCACCATCCCCACAAGAGGAGAAAACATACTTGATCTCATCATCATGAACATGGGATCAAAATGTTCAACACTGGAAGTATACCCCTCACTGGTGAGATCAGATCATAAACTAATCTCGCTGGAGGTCCTCATCCCGCCCCCACCTGAAAAAAAAAAGACCACAGTGAAAAACTTCTCAAAAGACGACTTCACACTTCTAAAAACTAGTGTGGTCTCCTTTAAGGCCCCTGAACCAGTGGTAAACATTACTCAAACCGCTGAATCACTTACAAATGCCTTCTACCAGCACCTACAGGACTGCATGGATCAGGCTATCCCAAACAAAACTAAGACTCTCTGTACCAAAGGCGAGCATCCAGTCTGGTGGACCCCAGCCATAAACAAGCTCTACAACAAAAGGAGGAAGCTACTACAACATAGAGCAAAATCCTTGAAAGGTAAGACACCTTTGATCATCATAAGTAAAAAACCAAGAGCTCTCATAAAATCATCCAAGGCAAATTTTGAGAGAAAAATCGCCAAGGACTCAAAAGACAATCATAAGGCCTTCTATAGCTATGTTAGAAACCTAGGAGGAAACTCCCAGATATGCTCAGAATTAGTTCAAAATGATGTGAAAATTACTGAACCTTTACACATTGCCAACATACTGGCTGACAGGTTCAGTGCAAACTTCTCCCCCCCAAAAGGAGAGATATCTATACCAGAGGATTGTAGCTACCCAAACATCTCCAATGCCCAGGTGAGAACTGCTCTCACTAAGGCAAAACACACAGTATCCATGGGACCGGATGGTGTCCCCGGCTGTGTGCTTCACGAACTCAACGAGGAATTAAACCCACAATTAGGACAGCTGTTTAATCTTAGCCTCACCTCAGGATATGTACCCAAGGAGTGGCGCACGGTGACTGTGGTCCCACTTCATAAGGGCGGTGCCTCCACCGACCCTGGAAATTACCGCCCCATTAGTTTGACAAGCCTTATCTGCAAAGTCATGGAGAGGATCATAATGGAACTCATAAATAAAGACATAGGGAACTTGCAGACTTTGGATCCAACCCAGTTTGGCTTTGTCAAAGGCAGATCCTGCCTCTTAAACTTGGTTGACTTTTTCGAGACAGTCACCAAGGCCATTGATGAGGGAAAGGCAGTCCATACAGCCTACCTCGACCTGGCAAAGGCCTTCACAATACCCCACTCAGGTATCATCGAAAAACTCATCAGCTTGAATGTAAACCCATACATCACAAGATGGGTTGCAAACTGGCTAAGTGACAGAACCCACAGGGTCAGAGTTGCTGGAGCCATGTCAGACTCAAAGCCTGTCACTAGTGGTGTCCCACAGGGCTCAGTCCTGGGTCCACTCTTGTTCGGCATCTACTTTTCTGAAGTACAAGCAAACACAGGAGGGTTATGGCTGATAAAGTTTGCAGATGACTGCAAACTGGGCGCCATAGTCGAAAACACATCTGACACAGATATCCTTCAGAAGGGCCTCACAGAAACGGATAACTGGTGCCAGAGCCATGGCCTAAAGTTAAACGCCAAGAAATGCATAGTCATACCTTTCAGGAAAAACAAAGTTACCCCTAGCTACCATATAGGTGGCAATCCACTGAGCACAGAAGAAGTCATCAGGGATCTGGGGACCCAGGTGGACAGTAGCCTTTCGTTTGACACTCATGTTGCTAAAGTAGTTAGGAAAACCTTCTATATTTCCCACCTGATCATGAAGGGATTCACATCTAGATCAAGGGAGGTCATCGTCCCCCTGTACTCATCACTCATTAGACCTATGATTGAGTACAATGCCCTCGAATGTATCTGACCCGACACCTGCTGCAGCTTGAAAGGCCCCAAAAGTTCCACACCAAAAGGATAAAGGGTCTCAAAAATATGTCTTATGCTGCCCGACTGAAAGAACTCCAGCTCTATTCAGTCTCATACCGCTTGCTCAGAGGTGACCTGTGCCTGACATATAAGGCCATGCCAAACCCAGATTTGATGAATATGCTTCACCTCAAAAATCTAGATCCCTCAGAACCACAAGGGCGGAGACTTAAACCTTGACATGGTTATAAATAGAACGTGCTGGAGGGACAGATTCATCACCCAGAGACTCCCTATGCTGTGGAACAAAATCCCGGTACATGTGAGGCAGAGCACCTCGATGGCCTTGTTCAAGAGGAATCTTGACCAATGGATGGGAGATCGCAGATATACCCCAGGGATTACTTCAGTGTCACTGCTTGACAGAGGCACAGCAAAATAATAGGCATAGTTTTTATTCAAACTAAAGGGGTGGCGAAAGCCACATAACTATGGGCTAGGCTTATAAATGCCCTTGGGCAGATAGCCTAGTATGAACCTATGAACCTATAATGCTGAGCTAACAGGCTTGTAGTTCCCTGGATTTTTCCTGCTTCTTATCTTGTATGAGGGTTCCACAGTAGTTGTTTTAGTTAAATCTGCATGACAGGAATAAAATAAATTAATGTTGAACTGGACTGATGTTGAAAAAAGTAGGTATGGGTAGTTTTTGTGAGTTTATAAAGGGGGGAAGTCACACAGCTGCCTTCCAGGAAGAACATGGACTTGCTTATTGTTGTTATATTAACATGAACGGAATATTGTAGTGTAATTAGATACTATTCTGAAGGAGGGTAGCCCTAAAATTCAAACTCAAATGTTTACATGGCTGTTACTTACCCAGTTACTGAAAAGGAAAATCTAGATAAAATGTACTTAGAGATTTCAGAGTATGGAAAAGATCATAGGTAAAGACATTGTCAGTAACTCAGAAGGGTGAATGTTCACCTTTGATGTAAGAATACCTATAAGGGTAGACAGTTATGGGGCATAGAGTGATAAAGCCTCAACTCTTCCTTAGGTGTTCCAGCTTTGAGCATCTAACTGGGCACTAAAACAGATAGTAGGGGAGCAAGAGGAGTGATGAGGTGCTTTCTACATAACACGTTCAGAGAGGAAGGTGTAGGTATGCACGCCGAAGGTGCATGCATCTTACTAAATTTGTAGTGAAATCCAGAGATCATATGGAAGCACCTCTTATAAGGGAGGTGTGGAACGTTGAGTGTTATATCACTTACAGAAAGGGTGATGTTCTGCCTGTGATTGCCAACTGTATGCTGTCACTTGGATGTCAGAAGTCATGCTGAGGGGCATCATCGGGCATTAGGGAGAAAACCTTTGCTGATCTCTGCCTGGATGACAGCCATACTCTGGTCTTGCTCTTATGCCATAAATGTGAATGAATCCATGATAGCAGGCACTGCTGAAGCTTGATGGTCAGCTAGAGTGGGACTAAAATTTGCCACAAAAAAAAAAAAGAATTGTAGGGTTATGATTTCTTCTCTCACACCAGGCATTCTGATATTTTTTTGTTCAATTTCAGCATAGCTGTTGTGCATGAAAGGGTTGTGTATTCCTGGGACCCAAGCTTTCAGACGACATATTAAAACACAGAATTGCGTGTCTGTTCTGATGGTAATTCAGGTGGCTATTAAGGATGCTGTAGTAATTGCTAGTGAAAAAGAGAGGCATTTTTTCTAGTCATAAAATTCAGCTTGTTAGAAACAATTAATACAGTATAACTAAGGAAAAGAAATTCCTCACCAATCCCTTTCATTAATGAAAAATCTCACTGCAGAATGTTATGGCTCTGTGGCATAAAGAGATGAAGCCCTAATGGTGCTGCAGGCAGGTTACGGTTAGTTAGCAACAATGAAATTGGATGGAGCAGGTGGGGCAGGATGTAAATAAGTAACTGATGCCTGCTTGCTCATACTGGGAAGATGGTAGTGGAACACAACAGTCAAGTTCCTCACACAACAAACAACACAACTTGTAAGCCCACACAAACCAGAGTCAGAAAGGAAGATAGATAGTATGCAGTGTTAGTTTTTTTTAAAAAAAAATGCACAACGATGACACTATATTAGTTGGCGCTTTCATCTAGTGAAAAGATGGTGGTGGCTCAGCTCATTGTGTTACATTGGTGAAACATGCAAGAGTGTAGGTTTGTCACTTTCATTAAGGAGTCTAGCATGGACACATTACAAATTGGTGTGCCACTCAGCCAGGACACTTAGTCTGGGGGGGTAGCACACATGCACCTCACGGTAAGCAACTGTTATTGTAGCATGTAAACCAGTTCATGGGGGGGGAGCATAGGAAATCCCTGCAAATAGATGATGGTATCACCTGACTCTTGCCTCCATGATGATTAACTTGGCAGGTGAGTTCTCACCCCTGAGAAAAAACTAATTTGTCTGTTGGGTGTCCAAGGGGTAGGGATGGTAGTCATTGTAGGCATAAGGAATAAAAAGAAATAAAATAAAGAAAATTCCTATTATGTATTATAGAGTTTGTTATTCCCCTGCACCCTAGTGGCAGGAGTGTGCAGTTAGAACTCCTCTGATTGAAGAGTGCTGGAACAGGGCTCAGTTTTTAGCTTTTTATTGCTTAATTGGTTTTAATCAGTTTGCCCATTTGCTACTGTTATATTAAAAAAAAATACACTTTATGCAGCGCTGCTTAGCTAGTGTTAAACTATTCCCGGCACCATAAAGTCTGCTCTTCAAATTTTCCTTTAGAACTAGCCAGTTTTTTTAGTTTTAGCACTCAAATCTGTTTCTTTGAGCTCAGCACTTGTTCAAAACTCATTCTAAGCACTACATAAGCTACAAATTACTACAGAACTCAACTTTCCTCACTTGTCTAGAGGAAAACAGTTTTTAGTACTTAATTAATAAGTACCTATCCAGGCATGTTTAAGGGTCAGTTCCCGGTGTTTTCTCCTGTCTACCTGATGAATCTGGGCATCTTGGGGCAATGCAGCAATTGCCTCATGTACACAGACAACCCTCTCCTCCTATCACCCAACAGTACAAACTGTGAGAGATGCACTTATATAGCCAAACTGGAAGCAAAGCTCTCTTCACCCAAGATTGGACTAGACAGTCAAGAGGAGAACGTAAACATTTGCATCACACCACATTCATCACATAGTCCCTCAAAACCTACATCAACAAAACAGACACATAGAAACAAAACACACACCTACATTTGCAGAGGCTCTCAATAAAAATCTGCTTAAGCAACGGAGACCTCCAAAGCAGAAATGCAAGCAACCTCCACTCCCCAACACAACCCAAATGACACATAGCCCACAAACTCAGTGTGCCACTCAACCACAGCCCATAAGGCAGAACAACGTACCCAACACTCTAGTCATAGGTGACTCTATAGTCAGGCACACTGATGTTCCACTCACCAGGTAAACAAGGAGGAAGTTACTGTCAGGTGCCAGGATCTGCCACATAACGCACACACTCAGGTCACTTCACAACAAGTACAAATATGACTCTGTCATTGTCCATGTTGGTGTGAATGACCTGAGACGTACCTCCCTGGACTACATGAAAAGAGACATGGAAGAGCTCTCCAATCTTGTAGCCCAGGCAGGTATGACCCTAGCCCTGAAAAGCATCCTGCCATCACCCAGAATGATGCCACAGTACAAGGACAAAATGATTGACTTTAGCAATTGGCTAAGCTTCTGGTGTCATTCTAAGGGGATCCAGTATCTGTCTGACTGGGATGACATGATCGACAGACCACGATGCTTTGCCAGAGATGGCCTGCACCTATCACCCTTGGGATTCCGGATACTGGCTAAGGATCTTGCCACCGATATAGTGCCTTTTTTAGGCAAGGTTCAAATGACAAATTCACCACTGTAACAGGTACAAGCAAGCAAAATCAGAGGGTAATGCTATTCAATGCTAGAAGTCTAAACCTCAAAATGCATTCACTCGAGGCACTCCTTAAAATGGAGAACATCGACATTTGTGCAGTGACAGAGACCAGGTTCAAGGCTCCAAATAGCACCCCTGCATTACCAGGCTATAATACATACCACACCTTTTGGCCACCTAACCTGGACCGAAACACTAAAGACGGAGGAGTGTCCATATTCATTAAGGATATCCACACCTCCAGGCTAGTTGCTCAGCATAATGCATCTGAGATTATCCAAATGCAACTAATTCTGGGCAAGACCACAATCCAAATTATGACTTGCTACAGATCCCCTACTATGCCCCAGGATTCCCACTCCTCATTTCTTGATACACTGGAAAATATTAGGGTACAACCCAACACCCTAATAATGGGTGATTTCAACTACCCCACCATTAACTGGGAAAACTACTCGTGTACCAACTCTTTTGCTCAATGTTTTCTGGAATTCATAAATTCCAACGCCTTGGATCAACTTATCCACACCCCTATCAGGGGCAGCAATATCCTAGACCTGGTTATTACCAACATGGGCGACCGGTGTTCCACACCAGAGGTCAATTCCTCATTAGTCAGATCCGACCACAAGCTAATCACCCTAGACATCCACATCCCACCCCTACTCCCCATTAGGGAAACCACCGTAAAAGATTTCTCCAAAGCCAATTTCATGCTTCTTAAGACAGAAGTGGCAAACTTCACGACACCCATGCAGATGGACAATAAAGGTACAACTGCTGAATCCTATACAAATGCACTTTATAAGCACTTACACGAGTGCATGGATCATGCTATCCCTAACAGAACCAAGATGCTATCCTCAAAAAAAAGGAAGCCAATCTGGTAGTCCCCTGCCATAAACAAACTCTACAACAGAAGAAAGAAACTGTTGAAAAAAGAGTAAAATCTCATGATTGGAGGAACTCCCAGGTCAGCCTCAGTAAGAAGCTGAGATCACTCATAAAATCCTCCAAAGCTAGTTATGAAAACAATATCGCCACTGATTCTAAAGACAGCCACAAAGCATTCTGTAGCTATGTCAAGAATCTCAATGGCAACACTCAGATCTGCTGAGTTACAGCACAATGGCACTAAATATACAGAACCAAGTGATATTGCCAATATCCTGGCAGATAGGTTCAGTGCTAACTTTACCCCCTCACACCCCCTAAAGGGCCCATCTCTCTATACCAGAAGAATGCAAAGTTCCTGTAATCATGGCTGCACAGATAAAAAACACACTCTCCTAAGCCAAGAACACAGCATCCATGGGGCCTGACAACATCCCAGGCTGCGTTCTACACAAATTACAGAATGAACTGGCACCCCACCTAAGCAAAATGTTCAGTCATAGCCTCACCTCAGGCTTTGTGCCCACTGAATGGCGCATAGCAATGGTTATCCCACTCCACAAAGGGGGAGCCACCACGGACCCTGGAAACTGCAGCCCCATTAGCCTAATGAGCCTGGTCTGCAAGGCCATGGAAAGTATCATCATAGAACTTATAAACAAAGATATTAGTAATCTCCAAACTCTGGACCCCACCCAGTTTGGGTTTGTAAAAGGCCGATCATGTCTCCTAAACCTGATAGACTTCTTTGAAGCAGTCACCAAAGCCGTAGATGAGGGTAAGGTGGTTCACACAGCCTATCTAGATCTTGCCAAGGCTTTTCACACCATCCCCCCACTCTGGAATTATAGATAAACTCACTAAACTAGATATAAATCCCTATGTCACAAGATGGGTTGCCAACTGGCTCACTCACAGAACCCACACTGTGAAAGTAGCAGACTCCAAATCTGACTTCAGACCAGTGACAAGTGGAGTACCACAGGTTTCAGTCCTGTGTCCTCTCCTGTTTGGTATCTACTTTTCTGAAGCACAGGCTAACACAGAAGGTATTTGGCTAATGAAGTTCGCAGATGACTGCAAACTAGGAGCCATAATTGAAACTCCTAAAGATGTGGACATCCTACAAAAGGGTCTCACTGAGACAGATGCCTGGTGTCAAAGCCATGGCCTCAAGCTCAATGCCAAAATGTGCATGGTCATCCCCTTTGGTAAAAACTCTGTACCCATGAGCTACCACATAGGTGGTAGTCTACTTAACACCGAAAGTGTGATAAGAGACCTTGGGGCACAGGTGGACAGTAGTCTCTCCTTTGATAATCACATCGCCACAGTAGTCAGGAAATCCTTCTAAGTGGCACATCTCATCAGAAAAGGTTTCTCATCCAGGAAAAAAGAGGTCATTGTTCCCCTCTACTCATCTGAACCATTATAGAGTACAACGCCCCTTTTGGTATGTACCTCACAAGACATCTACAACAACTGGAAAGGCCGCAGAAATACCTCACAAAGAGGATTACCGGCTTCGAACAGATGCCCTATGCAGACCGTCTCAAAAAAAACTCCAGCCTTACTCCGATCTCTGCCTAACATACAAAGCTATGTCAAACCCAGAGCTGTTGGACATACTTCACTTAAAGAAACCCCAATCTCTCCGAGCTACATGCTCTAGGGACCTAAACCTTGTCACCACAATAAACAGAACATGCTGGAGGGATAGATTCCTGTCCCAGAGACTTCCCGTACTCTGAAATAAACTACCTATCTATATCAAACAAAGCTCTTCATTAGCACTCTTCAAGAAAAATCTTTATGATTAGATGGAGAATAGGAAATTCACCCCAGGGATCACCTCTGTAGCTCTGCTCGACAAGGGCACAGGGAAATAATTTTCTTGGGTGGCAAAAGCCAGGGTACCTTTTGGCTAGGCTTATATAGGCCCTAGGGCCAATAGCCTAGTACCTACCTATGAACCTATTATTGCTATCCACCAAACAGATTTACTCTTCCTTGAGGAAGATGATTTGGTCCTGTCAGCTATTGCTGAGTCCATGCAGCTATATAGGTACTCATATGTTTTTTGGTGTAGGCTTGGACATTAGTGCTTGTTCCAACTGAACGGATGGTGGCTGTTGCTTATACCTGCTCTCAGGAGGTTGTAGTCAGCTTTGTAAAAAGTTTTTTTGTTCAACCCTGGCAAGGGGGGGGGGGGGCGGCGATCAGGGGAGATGGTGACTTCGAAAGTGATTGCTTTATGGTCGGATCTTACCAAGGAGGATGACACTGTAGAGGTGCTATAGTGGCTACTCATGTTGGTTAGTACCAGGTCCAGGATATTTTTGCCTCTTGTGGGGGTGTTGACCAGCTGATCCAATGCATTGGCATTGACGAAGTTGAGGAATCTCTGGATGTTCGTGTTTGAGCTAAAATAGGTCTTCCACTCTATGGTTGTGTAGTTAGTCACCCAGGATCTTGGTAGTGGGTTGAATCTTGATGGATTCAAGTAAGTCCAGATAGGTGGAGTGGGCCTCCTCAGTAATGGTTGAGGGTTTGCAGCTAGCTATGATTTAACCAGCCTGGAGGTGTGTATATCTTTGATAAATATTGAAACTCCATCTCCTTTGGATTTGTAGCCCTCTGTTTGGGGTCTGAAAGTATGGTAGGACAAGTAATCTGGTAAGGCTGGGGTGCTCTCCGCAGCTTTGAATCAGGTTTCAGTGACTGCACAAATGTCAGCATCTGCCAGGGTTAGGAATGCTTGCAATGAGTGCAGTTTCATGTTAAGACACATAGCGTTTAGCAGCATGACCTTTAAATTTTATTTAGAAGAATTTTTCATGTTGGTAATTTTGTCCTTGTGAGTTTGCCTAAAAAAGGCACTATGGGGAGGCAAGAAACCTGAAGCCCAGGGGAGACAGATGAAGGCCTTCTCTGGCAAAGCATCGTGGTCTGTCAATCGTGTCCTCTCAGGCTGTAAGGTAATGGATCCCCTTGGATCGAGGTTAGAGGCTGGGGATTGGTAAAATAGTTATGCTGTTTACCTCACAGACACAGGGTACAGGGTGTGATTCTCAACCTTGAGTGGAAATTGGCTAGGCTTAAAATGGATAGCCTAGTATTAAACTAAGAACCCCAAAAATGCTGTAGAGTCTAGTCATAATTTGATGCATTTTATTGCAATCCAGCGCAAGCAAAAATCGCTGTTTGCAAAACTTAGTTTTTGGGTCATGTATATACATAAAGGCCTGAGACTAAGTATGCAGCTAAAACAAAACAAGACCAATTGAGTAATTTAGGATTGGACAGTTGGTCAATTGTGATGCAGCACTGGATTATGAATGGACTGCACTACATTTTTTAAATCTGACCGCATTAGAGGTGTAATCCATTTGGAGTAATAGTGCTCTGATATCTCTGTTATAACATATGTTATTGCTACAGAACACTGTAGTTTTTACATAATATAATATAATATTTCATTTTGGGTGTCTCTGATTTCATTTGAAATGGCCGCAATTTGACTTGCAAAATTATTAGAAACTATAGACAGCTCTACTTCAAATCCAGCCACTTATCTGTGCTGAGCAGATGATTTTTTTCTGTAGGCATTGTGTAGATTAGAAAGTTTATTACAAAGGTTAAAACAGTTCATTTCACTGCAGTCCCAAGGGATTTACATAAGTACATTCCCAAAGTCTTTTCCTTATCAGACAGTTCATCAAATGTAAGCTAAAGGAAAGGGTCTTAAAAACAAAACTCACTGAGTTATTTTCTTATATTAGACAGATCAGAGGGAGAAAATCATGGCATACTGTGAAGAGTATTTTTTTTATTATTTTCACTTAATTTGAACCAAGAACAGGGCCGTATTGAAGCTGATTCATTTGGTCGAATTATACTTAGCCGAAAATTATACCAGGCATTGCACTTCACTGAAAGCTCACTTGGTCGAAGTTCATTTGGTTGAAAGTGGAATATAGCCCCTGCCCCACTGCAGTGCAACCCTAGAGTGAGAATATTAAATAAGGGGTGTGTGTGTGGGGGGTAGCCCCCCACATAATTTTAATGTATTCACTATTATAAAAAGGTATATCCATTAGAAATGCATTGATATATATATCTTTAGTAAAAACTATTGGCATAATGTGGGGGTCTGTGCCCCCCACACCCCCCCTTATTTAATATTCTCACTCCAGGGTTGCACTGCAGTGGGGCAGGGGCTATATTCCATTTTCGACCAAATGAACTTCGACCAAGTGAGCTTTCAGTGAAGTGAAATGCCTGGAATCATTTTCGACTAAGTGTAATTCGACCAAATGTATGGAATCCATATAAATATATATATATATATATATATATATATATATATATATATATATAAAATATGTGTGTGTGTATGTATGTATGTATGTGTATATATATATATATATATATATATATATATATATATATATATATATATATATATATATAAAATGTGTGTGTGTGTATACACACACACACACACACACACACACACACACACACACACACACACCTGAAGCCAAAAACCCAAGTCATGCAGCAGCGGCTTTCAAAATCCCTTGTGATATTTATTACTTTCCATTATACTGTTCAAACAACTGCTAAATTTGTTTTCAGTAGCTGTCATTTTAAGTGAGTCAGGAAGCTGATTCCAGTGTCATATGATGGTATCTCATTATTGCCAGATCATGGGAAGTTTGCAACATGCAGTTAGTGTGGATTATTATACAACAACCCCCCATTAAATATTCAAAAACATGCACGCTGATTGGTCAGCGTGCACGTTGTAAATCAGAGTTATAGTAATGGAAAAAGGTCCGGTCACCTGGACTTTTTCCATTACTATAACTCTTTTATTCAGCAACGGAGAACGCAAGATCTCTGTTGCTTCACACTGTCTCGCTATGTTAAACGAGTTTAACATAGCAAGACAGTTTTAAAAAAGCAAAGGAGATTCTCCGTTGCTTTTTTTAAAGCTGTCTCGCTATGCTAAACTCATTTAACATAGCGAAACAGTTTTTAAAAAGCAACGGAGATCTTGCTTTCTCCGTTGCTTTTTTCAAAACTTGTCTTGCTATGTTAAATGGGTTTAACATAGCCAGACAGCTTTAAAAAAGCAACGGATAGTCTCCTTTCCTTTTTTTAAAGCTGTCTCGCTATCTTAAACTCATTTAACATAGCGAAACAGTTTTTAAAAAGCAACGGAGATCTTGCTTTCTCCGTTGCTTTTTTCAAAACTGTCTCGCTATGTTAAATGGGTTTAACATAGCAAGACAGCTTTAAAAAAGCAACAGATATTCTCCGTTGCTTTTTTTAAAGCTGCCTCGCTATGTTAAACTCATTTAACATAGCAAAACAGTTTTTAAAAAGCAACGGAGATCTTGCTTTCTCCGTTGCTTTTGCCCACAGCTCTGATGTACTGCGTAGGCATGCGCAGTACCTCAGAACTGCTGCAGAATACCAGACAGCTGTGGAAGGGCAGCAAGGAGGCATTATACAATGCCATTATTTAAGAAAAGTAATTTTTTTTCTTAAATAATGTCATTGTATAACAGCAATAACCCACTTCTGGATGTGGGTAATTCTGGATTTACCCACGGTTGGCTTTGTTTGGCCACTCCGGCTTCGCCCTCGTGACCAAACCACACCAACCGTGGGTAAATCCAGCATTACCCACACCCAGGCATGGGTTATTGCTATAGTAGCATATGTATATATAAATAATGCACACTGACACCGTAAACTTAATGTCTTCCGGCACTGCTATTCTGTGACATTATGCCCAAACTGATGAGATTGACAGTCTGAAATCTGTGTAGAAGACAGCTTATGTTCCAATGTATTTATATGGTGTTCCACAAGGGAGTAAATAATGATTGAGTACCAACAAAGACACCATGACCATGTGTGCTAGGACATATGTGATCATGTATGGTCATGTGTGCAGCAGTAAAGTTCTCTTGTGCTACAACAGATATACTGTACCCGAAGATGGAGATGCACTGTATCAGAGACAGTCAGTATGGCCAGTGTCCATACAATGTGTCTCACTATCCTGAGTGTGTAACCAGGCTGTTCTAATCTCCAGCAAGATGTGTACAGTTGACATAGTGTGCAGCTTATGCAATGGTGGTAATCATAGCAGCAGAAGATAAGATATCAGTGTCACTGTTACAGTCACAATTGCCATCATTGGGCTGCTGTCACTGGAGCTTATTACATCTCTCTCCCTCACACCAATGGGAGCCTCACTGTTGGTGTCAGGAGCCAGTATTGCTGGTAGCTTAGGGGATTTAGTGAATATTTAGTAGCCAGTGTCAGAATATAATAGGGGAATTTGGATGGCTACCCCATGGCCCACAGGTCCTGGAGGGGCCCTATGACAAAAGGAAGAGTGGGGTGCCAGCATGTCACATGACATTTTCATATTTTATTTTTTAAGTAAAAAATGCTGTATTTTGTTGCATAAAAAATAACAAAAATCATTAAAAAAACAGCCCATGGGACTCCTTCAGCAAACAGTCTGAGTTTTGATGTTGCATGGGTAGGGTGGTTGGTTATGTGCACTGACCTTTAGGATGACCCAATCAGTTTGATGACTTTCTGTTATTTGGCAGTGCAACACAACTATAAATAATAACAGAAAAGGGATAATCATTGGTTGGGGATGCAAAGGTGTTACTGCTTAATGCTAGGAGTCTAAAAAAAAACTCCACTCGCAAGAAGATCTCCTCACCCTAGAGAATGCTGACATCTTTATGGTCACTGAGACACGGTTTAAAGCCACAGAGAGAACAGTGACAGTGCAAGGTTATAATGCTTTCCACACATTTAAATCAGTTACTACACAGACAGGGACTAAAGGTGGAGGTGTCTTGATTTACATCAAAAATAAATATACCTCCAGGCTAGTCAAACAGGACAATGCACTTGAGCTACTACTCCATGTTCAAATTAACATAGACAAAATCCAGTACCACTTCATTGCAAGCTATAGGTCCCACTGTATGACCCAGGAAACCCATACCATGTATTTCAACTTACTAGAAGCACTCACCATCCAACCCAATATCATATTCATGGGTGACTTTAATTACCTCCCTATTAACTGGGAATCATATACAACACCAAATTTACAGGCACAGAGATTCCTAGATTTTGTAAATAAAAACTCCATAGACCAGATTGTCAATACACAGACCAGAGGTGCAAACATACTGGATCTGGTTCTCACTAATAAGGGAGAGTGCTGCACACCCCCCTAGTGTAATGTCTTCTTTAGCAACGTCAGTCCACAAAATATTCTCCTTTGAGCTACAAATAAAATCTGGACCCCAAGATAGCCCTGGAATATTCAGAAACTACTATAAAGCTAACTTCCTACTATTAAGTGATAACCTGGCAAAAATGTCAAGTCCCTGTAAACCCTGAGAACACTGCTGCCTATGCAGAACTGTTCACAGAAACCCTATACAAGCATGTTAATAGCTGCATAGAGGCAACTGTACCCACCAGGAAGAAGTACAGAACTAACTCAGAAAACAAGCCACCCTGGTGGAATCACAAAATCAACAGGCTGTATAACAGGAAGAAGAAAACCATGGCAACAATGAGGAGGTGCAGCACCCAGCAGGATAAAAGCACTCTCATCAAACTAAACAAACTGTTCCGAGGACAAATACAGTTTACCAAAACCAGATTTGAGGTAAATTTGGCTTCTTAGGCCAAGGAGAAACAAAAGGCATTTTTTAGTTATGTACGCACCCTCAAAGGAAATACACAGTTGTGTGCAGAGATCATTGTAAATAGAGCCACCTATACTGAGCCAGAAGATACAGCAAGCATACTGGCTGACAAATTCAACTATTGCTGTCATATTTCAAACACAGATTCTAATTATTAGGGTAGTATTTATCTTCATTATCTATAACTGGTGAAAATTTGTATTTGTTAACCATGGTAGAGCACTGAGCCACATGGACCTTTTTGAGGCTCAGCCTGGGAGAACTGCATTGTAAATATATTTTGAGGTCAGCAGGCATGTGATGTGTAATATGGTTTACCTTTACATGTGCATATTACACAAGGGCGAACAGCAATTTTCCGAAAGGCAATTTGCAAAGTTTGCAAACGCCGAACGGAAAAAGGTTCGAATGTGCAATGAGCGAATGCACAGTGAGATTCGCTCATTGCACATTTGACATTCTGGGGCAGATTGCACTATAGTGGGGATTGGAAAATGGTTCCTTTCCCCACTATAGTGCGACCTCGGAGTTAGAATAATAAAGTAGGGGGGTGTGGGGGGCACAGGGGGGCTTGCCCCCCTGCATTGCACTTTATCTAATTTTTTTTTTCGACATTCATTTTTGAAAATCAGTGAATCGGCTTTTCGATTTGCTGATTTTCGAACATTTACAACTGTCGCTGTTTTAAGTTTCTTGGTTACAATTCGCTCATATGAGCAATCACACCACTGTGTTTTGCTGTTATGAAGGTAAACCATGTAATACGTCTGATAGCAGCACATTACTGTGGTTGTTTTTTCATTGCCATCCCAATCTAACGTCACAGGAGAATACAGTAGCAGAACACAGTAGGTGGCTGTCTTTTGATGGAAAGATGAGAAGGCATGTTGGACCTTACAGTTTCTAGTGTTTATTTATTTTACGAAATGTAATATCACTGCTTTATTTGGTGGGAAGAGTGTGTGCATCTGAGGGAAGCAAATTGATGTACATTACTATTGCAAAGTGTTCTTTTACTTTCTTCCAAATCTAACATCAGAGGGGTACACAAAGATAGCTGTTTTTTTGAGGTTTTGAGGTAGAGGATAGGAGACATACATTCTATAATATGTTAGACAAGCTGCAATATATTAATATGTTTGGCTATTTTTTTCTTTTTAATCCAGTATAACATCTGAGAAGTATACAGGAGGTAGTTGTCATTTATGAGAAGTGTAATGAGAGATGTTGGACTTTAATGTTAACAAAATAAAAAAGAAAAAAGATTTTTTAGGGGGAGAAACATATCACTGCTAGGCTTGGTGGGACATCAGAGAGATATGCAGAAGGTTGCTTGTTGGGGGTACACTGTCAGGTAGCATGGTGCGCATAATATGTCTGACCGCAATAAGGTAGAATAAATTACTGAAGTTATTTGTTTTCTCATTTTTATTCCAGTTAATATCAGGGGAGAATACAATAAGTGGCTCTTGTGATAAGTGTGAGAAGGTGTGGCATGTATACATCTGACAGCAACAAGTTCATAGCTAATTACTAGGCTATGGTAAATCACTATGGACAGAGGCAGTCTGTAAAATGACTCGAGGCTCAAACACCAAACAACCCACTACCCTGGAATATATTAGTGTGGCCATTTGTTCTTAGCTTGTATCTGATTGCTGCTCCATTAAAGGGGAAGAAGATGCCTCAAGGGACTTAATTTTTTTGTGATTTATTTAGTTTAGTTTATATTTTTAGCCAACTAGATCCAAATAAGCCAATGATCTTTTTCAGATGACACTAGGAGGCCAAAGATTCAAACAGAGTGTTACAAAGAAATATAGTAAATATAATCACGCTGCAAGAAAAAAGAAAAGGCACAAGAGGCTGATAACATTTACAACACAATGTATTTGATGTATACTTTTAAAAGTTATTTAGGGAGTAATTTGCCTGGAAGTGACAGACGTGTAGATTGAGAAGAGTGTCTGGTTAAGTCAGGTTTAGGCTCAAGTGATCTGCAGTGGTCACAGTGGTTTAGACTGTGAAACTCTGCGTCTGTCTCAGGTTTGAACCTTAGTGGTGACTTAGTGCCTGTGATGTAAGAGGTATATGAGAATTCCTTAATTCCATAAACTGGGAAGGGCGCTCTGTCTGAATTTACTGATAGAAGAGGGTGCTTGGGACAAGATTTGTTTTGAGTGGTTATGTCTGAAGAGTGTATGTTGGTTTGAACCAGGTGATCAGGCCTATGAGAAAAAGAGTCCTGGCACAATGTTTGCAAGAGAAAAAAAATCTATCAAAGTTGTAGACAGATTGACAGAGCTGATAAAATCAGTCAAGTCTGCTATCTATGGAGTAAGTATGACTCTGTCAGAGACCTGGATGCAAATATGGACATCCTGTTCTTAGCAAAGGTAAGACTGTCTGGCCATCTCATGAAGTAGACATTAAAGCCATACTACCATAGCAGGAAGAACAAGGTTCAGAGGGATAAATCCCTGACTGTAATTTAGGCAACCGAGGAAGTCCTAGTGATTTGGTTGCTGGAGGAGCTCTTAAAGATCATGTTTAATGCAATGAAACTCACGTTTTAGTTTTACATGAAAAGTGTTCCCATGCATTCTTATGCATGCAAACACTCTTTTGTGTATAAATGAGTGTTGGTTTTACTGTATTAATTCAAAATTGTAAGTTTTATAACAGCTTCTGAACACAGAACAAATGACTTATTTACAGTACTAATATTAACATAATGGCACAAGCCTGATTCTGTTAACAGTCTGCCTTTGATATAATCATTTTTGGTTGGTACCATGCACACTTCTTCCTATATATATATATATATATATATATATATATATATATATATATATATATATATATATATATGTATGTATATGTATGCAGAGCCATAGCACGATCATCTGCTTGGTTTCCCTCCCTAATCTGTTGTCCTTCAATACTAAGTTAAGGAACAAATAAAAGAAAAGGTCTGTTTTCTGATCTGCAGTCCTCCTTTCTCTCATAAGGAGGAGGACCACAATTCAAAGTTAGGTTAGTCAACAGGATATATGTTGGTACATAGGTATCTTAGACTATATGAAGAGAGACATTTGGGGGCTCTCAGACTATATGTCTCAAGCTGGAATGAGCCTAGCATTTGGCAGCATTCTACCTTCACAAAGGATGATGCTGCAATGCAAACAAAAGATGGTTGATTCTAATAATTTGCTTAGTTTCTGGTTTCATTCTAATGGGATACAATATTTGTCAGCATGGGTGGACAGAGTTAATCCAACTTGTTTTGCCAAGGATTGTCTACACCTATCCTGTCAAGGTTTTTGAATATTGGCTAAAACATTGTCCTTCCCCATAGAACCTTTTTTAGGCAATGTCAAACTGGCAAACCTTCCAACATAGCAAAATCAACCCATGAGAATCAGGAAGGGGTACTGCTCACTGCCAGGAGTTTAAATAATCTGCGCTTTCTCCAAGCTCTCCTCGCCCTGGGTTATGCAGACATCTTGGCAATTACCAAGACATAGTTTAAAACCTCAGAGAGTACCCCAGCAATATAAGACTGTAGTGCCCAGGAGAGTACCCCAGCAATGTAAGGCTTTAGTGCCCCAGATAGTACCCCGGCAGTGTAAGGCTTTAAATCTCAGAGAGTACCCCAACAGTGAAAGGCTTTAAAGCCCCAGACAGTACCCCAACAGTATAAGGCTTTAAAGCCCCAGAGAGTACCCCTGAGGTATAAGGCTTTAGTGCCCCAGAGAGTACCCAGACAGAGTAAGGCTTTAGTCCCTTCTACACATTTAGACCAACAACTGCAGTGACAGGTGGAGGCATATCTCTCGACTGTCCAGAATTTTGTGGAACATCCAGATTTTTGGCTTATATTTCTGGTTCACTCCTCATAAAAATTATGTTTTTCTAACAAATCACTGAGGATTGAAGTCACAAAATAATGTCAGGCTTTTGAGTTTCAGGGTTCATGTCCTTCAGAAAAATGCAAGTTAGTGCAAAACGTGTTATTCTAGCAACTTCCTAAGTGTATACGAGCAATAGTTAAAATCTGTCCCTATTTTTGGGCCTTTATCCCTCCATTATTTTTGGCTCAATCTGGATTTCTTGTGCAAAGAGTTTGAGAGGTAGAGTATGAGTGGAGATTTCTCAAGCTAAATCAATAGCAGGCATACTCTAGGTTGGTTAAACAGGATGATGTAGACTAAAATCACGACACTGGAGCGGCAAACGTGCAGATCAAACGATTTATTGAAAGTGCATAAAGCACTTTTCTTTTGAACAAATACACTACTGTGGTAGTGATACTTTTTTATGCATCTGAAAAAGTTTGTATTTGTTCAACCGAAAAGTGCTTTATGCACTTAAATCATTTGGTCTGCTCGTTTGCCGCTCCAGTGTCAGGACTTTAGTCACCCATTTTGTTTTCATAAACAGGATGATGTACTAGAGAAAAGATTACCATAGACAAAGTTGCATATCATACCCTAGCAAGCTTTAGGTCACCATCTATATCTAGAAAAACCATAGCTCATACTTAAACCTATGGGACACACTCACCATTCAACCAAATACCATACTCCATGGGGGACTTTACTTACATTTCTATAGACTTGGAATCCTATACAACCCTAATTTGCATGCACAGAGATTTCTAGATTTGTAAACACAAACACCCTAGATCAGATAGTGCATATGACACCTAGATGTACAAACATATTGGACATGATACTCACAAATATGGGGGAATGCTGCACCCCACTCAGTGCCATGTCTTCTCTGGTAAAGTCAGATCACTAGCGCTCTCCCTTGAAATAAAAATCAGTTCTGCAACCCTGGTGAACCCTGTAACAGTTAGGAACTATTTCAAAACAAACTACCTTTTATTAAGTGAAAACCTCTATCAACAGTTCAGAGTAATGGCGAGTGTGGAAGAGAGGTGAAGAAGTGAGTACAGGCAGGGTGGAGTGGGTGGAGAAGAGTGTCAGGAGTGATTTGTGACAGACGAGTACCTGTAAGAATGAAAGGGAAGGTCTACAAGAGGATAGTGAGACCAGCTATGTTATATGGGTTGGAGACAGTAGCATTGACAAAAAGGCAGGAGTCAGAGCTGGATGTGGCAGAGTTAAAGATGTTAAGATTTGCACTGGGTATGACGAGGGTAGACAGGATTAGGAATAAGTATATTAGAGGGTCAGCCCAGTTGGGCAGTTTAGAGACAAAGAGAGGTGAGATTGCATTGGTTTGTACATGTGCTGAGGAGGGATGCTGGGTATATTGGGAAAAGGATGCTAAGGATGGAGCTGCCAGTTAAGAGGAAAAAAGGAAGGCCTAAGTTAAGGTTTATGGATGTGGTGAGAGAGGACATGCAGGTGGTTGGTGTGACAGAGCAAGATGCAGAGGACAGGAAGAAATGGAAACAGATGATCCGCTGTGGCAACCCCCTGATGGGAACAGCCAAAAGAAAAAGAAGATTAAGTGAAAACCTCTCAAAATTCCAAGCCCCTCCAAACACAGAAAACACAGCAGCCTATGCAGAATTGTTCACAGAAACTCTGAACAACCATGTCAGTGAAACTCTGAACAACCATGTCAGTGATAGCATAGAGGCTGCTGAACCTACCAAAAGTAAGCCAAAAACAAACTATAAAAACAAACCACCCTAGTAGAATCCAAAGTTAAATAGATTATACAACAAAAGAAAAAAGTCGTAGCTAAAGTTACATCCCAAAAGATAAAAACTCACATATCAAACTAAATAAGAGTGCTAATTAAGTCCAAGAAAGCCACATTTTTAGGTAAAGATTGCTTCCCAGATCAAGGACAACCATAAAGCATTTTTAGTTATATCACAAACCTCAGATGCAGCGCACATAAGTATGCTGAACTAGTTGTAAATGGAGCCATGTTCTCAGAGTTGGGAGATGTAGCAAATCTACTGGACAACAAATTCAGCTTCAACTTAATGCCACACTCACCCCCAGCCACCTCCCGGGAAATTCCATGTAACATAACCGCTCCAACTGTCAACAGGGAGCAAGTCCTAGCTGCACGCTCTAAGACTAAGAACACAGCTTTAATAAGCCCTGATACTGTCCACGGATGCCACTTAAATAGCCTGAAATATGACCTGTTAGGGCTACTTGGGTCACTATTCAACTATTGCCTACGAAAAGGCTTTGTGCAAATGGAGGCTTGCAGTGGTCATCTCCCTGCACAAGAGCAAACCGTTGACAGATCCTGGGAACTTCAGACCCATTAGTCTGACTAGTCTCATATATAAAGCTATTGAAAGAATTTTCATGGAAATAATTAACGGTGGCATAGGAAATTGTCAGACACAGGACCCCACCCAGCTTAGTTTCATCAAAGGCAGATCATACCTATTAAAGTTGGTGGACTTCGTTGAGAAGGTCACACAGGCAATGGACAAGGGAAAAATGGTGCATACTGTCCAGCTTGACTTTGCTAAGGCATCTGATACATAATTCTACTTGGCCAACACAAACAATCTCATGGAATTAGGCATATACTCCAATGTAACATGCTGGATAGCCAGCTGGCACCCACGAAGTTAGGATCAGAAAGACCACTGCCACAAAGAGGCTGGTCACTAGTTGAGTCCATCAAGACTCAGTACTAGGTCCACTCCTCTTTGGCATCTATTTATCAGAAGTCAAGACCAACTTCAATGGATTGTGTCTGACTAAGTTTTCAGATGATTGCAAACTAGTAGCAGTCATAGAATCCCCTCAAGTTACTAATATCTTATAGTTAGGTCTAACACAAACAAATGGTGCCAAAACCGTGGCTTAAAGCTCTATACCAAGAAATGCATAATACTACCTTTTGGGAAGCCAGCCACTGTGGAAAACTGCCTTATCACTAAAACACCCCTAAGAGTAGACCCCGGTAGTCAGGGATTTGGAGATGCATGTAGACAGTAATCTGTCCTGCAAACAACATGCAGCTAAGGTAATATAACAGTAATTCAGTATTTTTCAACTTATAAGTAAGAGCATGGCATCTAGGACCAGGGAGGTCATCATGCCACTGTAATCGGCCCTCACCAGACCCATCATTGAATGTAATACCTCCTTCATTGCTTCAGTATGTACCTGACCAGGGACACGTATCAACTGGAAGGTCCACAGAGGTTCCTCATAAAAAGAATACAGGACTTAAACACAACATCTTATACAGATTGCCTCAAAACCCTATCTCTGTACTCTGTTTCCTACAAACTGTTGAGGGGTGATCTATGCCGTGGAACCTGCTCTGATGGACTTTTTGCATTTCTGCAGAATGAACAGCATCAAAATTATGAGAGCTAAGGACCTAAACTTAGCTTATGATATAAATAGGATATCTTGGATGTACAGGTATACATTTCAGAGAATTTCCATTCTCTGGAATAGACTTCCCATCCATGTGAAGCAGAGTCCTTCCCTAACCCTATTCAAGTGTAACCTGAACCAGTGGATGGAAACTGAAAATTCATCACAGGTCTGGCACCTATGTCTCTGATGGACAGAGTCAACCATTAAATAATGCCCTAGCTAGCATACACCCTTTAGAATAACCTCTAAGGCACAATAACGTATGGGATACATTTGGATTACATGGCTTGGCTTATAAAGGCCCTGGTGGTCATTAGCCTAGTGTACACCTATGAACATACCATTTAGGTAGAGAGTTAACAACCAGGGAAGTAGATTGGCAAGTGTTGTTTTTGTTTGTTTATACCTAGAGTCACAGTTTGCCATTCACTGGGCATTGATATTTATTTATAATATTTTGGAGTTGATGAGATTTGAGATTGAAGTGATAGGAAATATTTGCATTTGGTGGTAGGAATGGCTACCTTTCATTTGTTTCTAAGCTCCATATATGTTAGTAAAGTGGTAGGAGTTTCAGAATTGGAGGAGTTAAGCTAGGCTGTGCCACTCTGCAGTAAAACGAGATTTGTCATTTGTGAGTGATCTAAGCAGAAGAATTACCCTAAATGATAAGCTTCCTTAAGTAAGAATGCCTATTTAGTAGGATTAGGATTTTTTGTTGAAAGCACTCGAACATTATCTATGGTTGTCAATTCTGAGGCAGGACTCCAAACTGTGTATTGCAAGTCCTGCAAGAAACACTGGAGATTGTGATTACAATTGCATGTTATATAAAAGTATCAAGGTGATATTTTACATGATTTCCATTTGCAGGTTGCCCCATTTAGGCAGTAAGCTGCAGAAAGTTAAAATCTTGTCCACAAGCCAGGTGCCCTAGGTTTTAATACAGCCTTGGGCATTGGAGAAGCTTCTTGGAAGAGGTTCGAGTGAGTGGTCCATGTTGCCTTATCTACCTCATGGGGAGGATTGTTATTAGATCCACTTCCACTGTTGACTCTTTAGATGTTAGGTGTAATTACAGGCCTGGACTGCAGATTGTACTACACTTTACAGTCATTGTGATATGCTACAGCAAGATATAACATGCACATGAAACAGACATGTCCATGGACTGGCATTGCAAGAACTTCTTTGGCCATGTGCACATTGACCACATGGTGCATTGACAATGTGGGGAAGAATGAAAATTCTCACTGAAGTACCATTTATGATAACATGACCACAGGGACCTTGCCCATCATTCAGGAGACCAACATTAATGTGAGGTTTCCAATCCTGATTGCCCTTAGAAAATGCTCTCATTCTTGCAGGAAAAGCGGGACACTCTGGCATGATTTTTTAAACTAAAACCTGAGCACTGTAGTGCTCAATGCAGGCAAGGTATAAACTAGTTGCTGTTTGCTACAGTTTAAAAGAAGCAATTTTTTAAATAAAATATGTTAAAGGAGGGATGGGGGCATGGCACAGTAATGGGACCTAAATGGCTGGGGTTGGAGGGAGTAGGCCATGCCATGCTTTTGGCCACTTGGTCTCTGTACCAGTAGAATGAACGTCCATTTTTTTTTTTTTGGAGGGTGCTTCGATCTAACTGTAATAAGCTGATGCCTTAAAGCATATTAAAGTGAAGTGCTTTTGTTTTCTTTTTGCTCTTCACTTGAAGAGCTGAGGGGGTGGATCACTGTTTCATAGTACCAGCCCAGGGCTCTAATTTAAGCAGCTATGTTTTTGGGAACAAAAGATCATTTGTTGCTAAATAAAGCCAAAACAGAGAGTTGTAAAAAGGGGATAAACTAATTATGACATGGATAGATTACAAAAAAGCATTTGACAGCATCCTACATTTATGGATAAAGGTATACTTACAGATATATAAGATACAGCCTACATGGATCAGTTCAATTATAATGACCATGAAGAAGTAACAAATCCCTTTGCAGCTGATCCATGACAAAGGGCAAATTATTATCCCAGGGATAAAAATTCAAAGGGGGGTGTTCCAGGGCAAATCATCATTGCTGTGGTTTTGCCTTACCCTTAACCTATTAAGCTGTTTACTTAATCAGAGGATCATAGGAAGTTACTAGCCTAATGGCCCTAGGGCCCTTACAAGCCTAGCCAAGTTCTACCTCTTATTTCCATGATCAACACCTTATGCCCGTGGCTATCACAAGGCTATGGTTACAATCTGGGTCTCAGAAATCAACCGTGTTTAAAGACTTTTCATTTACTTTTTTTGGATAACTCCTACACATTTTTAAAACTTTATTAGATAATATAAGAATGAAATTGGGTCTTAGTAAATGTGCAAACACAGCTTTAAAAAAATGAAAGCTACAGCACCAAGAAAAAATCAACCTGGGACAAAAATGTGATATAAAGGAACTTGAGCAGGAGAGAGTATATACATATTTTGGAATAGATGAAGGATCTACAATAAAACACAAACAAACAAGCAGCAATAAAGATAAGTAAGGAATACTTCAGAAGACTAAAATTAGTAGCAAAAACTGCCTTGACATCTAGGAGTAAAGTCCAAGCTATAAATTAATTTTTTCTTCCTATTCTAGTTTACAGTTTTAGGGAGAATAACCGACTCCAAATATTTTGGAGCAAATGGACATGAAAACTAGAAAAATGCTTCATTTTTATCAAGTGATATATATATAAATATCTTTGTATAGCAAGGTAGACTCTGAAGGAGTTATGGACCTCCTTGAAATTGATTACATGTATAGATCTGCAATTGTGGAATTATACATCATCTGCTGACCTCATCAGATCCAAACATAGTGAGAGTTTTATCATATGAAGATGTCTAAGATGATCTCTTTTCTTGTTTTAGCAAGTATTTTGATATCAAGTGGGGATGGAAATCATACCAGAAATACAATTCAGACAGCAACTGAATGTGCCAAAAATTAAAAAAAAAATATAAAGAAAAGGATCAAATGAGATCAAACAAATCCTCAAATATAGTGGCATGTACAGAGATCTCCTGGAAAAACCTTACGCTGATCAAGATTTGATGCATGAATGGTAAGGAGAGGTGAACTGAAGCCAAAAGATGAAAGGCTAATGATGGTATACCAGGATAATGGACTATGTACAGGTTGCTTTACAAAGTACATTGAAAACCAGTGGAGAAACAGACAAATGCAGGTTCTGTAAAAACAAATGGAAACAATTGTACATCTAGTTGCTGGGTGTGATACTCTCATGGCAGAGGGCCTGTATATTAAAAGGTACAATAATGTGGCATAGCAATATATGTGGAGTATAATGATTGTTATGTTAATATAGTACGATTACTTTTGTACGAATGTAAATGTGCCTATGTCACAAGTGATAATTCAATAATGGTGTCTGCAAAAAATAAGACTTCTGCATTGGGGGTTTTGCAAACCCTATGATATAGAAGTAGCTGAGAAGCACTGGAAATATGAACCATTGAGCATTCTAGAGAATGATGAAGATGATATTACATGGGGTCATCCATTAACAGCAGTTCAAAAATAGATGTGGAAAAGCTGGATATAGGAACCCATGAAAAGAAGACAAAAGTAGCACTGGTCACTGAAATTGCTACACCTACTGATTACAGCTGTCTTATGTAGAAAGAGAAAAAAAGTCATAAAATACCAGGATTTGAAGGCAGAAACAAGAGCAATATGGAGGAATGATACCCAGAGAGTTTCAATAGTAGCAAATGCACCAGGTCAACAGGGTTGGGATAGTGGCCTAATGGTTAAGGTGTTTGCCTTACAAACACAAGGTGCAGGGTTTGAATCTCACAAGGGATAATTGTTTAGGCTTAAAATGGCTCGCAAGGGCACTTAGCTTAGTACTAACCTATGAACCTAATAAAAAGGGAATTTACAATTATACTTAAATATACTACTGGTACATGTAACCCCATATGAATTACATAATGAGGCAATTTTGAGCACATTGTCAGTGCTGAGATGAGCACTCTTGGCTAACATCAAAGACTGAAATAATGCTAATTTCATGAACTCTAATCATAACCTTACTTAGCAGTGGAGTTCATTCCTGTGACGGTATTAGAAATCCAAAACACTTGAAGTTGTTAAACTGTAAGAAATGCCAGATGCAAAGTGTAGATAAGTACAGGAAAAAGCCAGTCAGGGAAGCTTTGATACATCTGTGAGCATGGAGTTAATTCCTAATGTGTGAGGTGTAGGGTTTGAACCAAAGAGAATGCAACTCATCAGTTAGCACAGCAGGTTAATGCTGATGTTTTCAGTGAAGGGGAAGCTGGGTTCATAGCCTTTCAAAAAGGCAAATTAGACAGACTTAAAACAGACCATGAGGGCAGCTAGCCTAGTACTAACCTATGACTGTAAGGGAAGGGTTTCAGCAAGGCAGAGGAAGTAAATAATTATTGTGGTAAGGGTGTGGAGAAAAGCAAAGAAAAATGTAAAGAGAGGTAAGAAAGGATGCTGGTAAGAAGAGGAGATGAGGAAGGATGTAGATTAGGGGAAAAAAGTTAAGAAACAATGTAGGTAAGGAAAGCAGGTAAGGAATGTAATAGATAAGGAAGAGGAAGAAAGGAATGATGGAGATAATGAAGACTATAGGTGAAGGACAGGAAGTAATAAAGGATCTAAATAAGATAAAGGAAGTAAGGAATGCTGGACATAATGAAGGCTATAGGTGAAGGACAGGAAGTAAGAAAGGATCTAAATAAGATAAAGGAAGAAAGGAATGATTGACTTAATGAAGACTATAGGTGAACAGGAAGTAAGAAAGGATCTAAATAAGGAAGAGGAAGTAAAGAAGGATGTCTTTAAGGGAGAGTTGGAAAGGAAACACAGAATGGTGCACCAGTGATAGCAGTGCACAGCCAGTAAACCTGTAGACTAGCGATACACCCACATCAAGTCTAAGCCCTCATCTAGTGTCTAGGCAAGGGCTGCAGCCTGGAAAGAAATACAAGGGTAATTGTAAAGATAATAATGTTTGAGAGACAAGTACAGGAAAATGTCATTTAGAAAGTTATTAAAATAAAGTACAGACAAGATAGCGGGAAGCAAATAGTTCAGTATAGTGAATGGAAGAGTAACGGGAAAACTCGTGTGTTCTGCTAGAGCAGGTGGAAGGTGCTTTCTCAGCAGTGACAGGGGAAAATGTAAAAGGAGCAAAGAAGCCAATATGAGAAATTACAAAATTAGGAAGAGAAGGATAGCTAGCAGAGCAAAGTACAAGTAAGGCCTGAAGTAGGAAGAACCATGAAAATGAGCAGGATGCACCAAAGAAGTAAATGCAGAGGTGGGTAACAGGGCTAGAAAGAACAAGGGAACAACCTATGGTTGGTATAACATGGAACTAACTGTGTTAAAGAGACAAAGGTAGAAAAAGCCATAAAATAATTTGCAAGGAAGGCTAGAGAGAAGCTTGAAAATGGTAGTAAAACAACTCAGAGAATTTTATATATTTCTAAATTATCCAAGATTGATAATGCAAAGCCAGAGAAATGAAATGTTTGCACACATAGTAAAAATATATAAAAATAGTATGTTGACAATGAAAACAATGGCAAAATGTAAAAGAGAGAGGTAAAGAGTGCTGAAATAGGTGTTTCAGGTTATAAGTGAATCATGCCACAAATGGGTCACCCTTGTCCAGTGAAGTACATTGTTCAGTAGATGGCAACCATCTTGATAAATTAATAGGCTTACAACACATAGCAAAAATGTTTTTTTAAGCATGAATCAGTAAACATGATAATCTGCTAACAGAAGACAAAACAAATATGACGCTAAGATATACAAAAGCAACTTGCAATTATGCAGTAAGATGGTACTGACAAAAATAACAATTGGTTATCACCTCCGTTATCCATTTTCAGGAACTATAGTAATATAAAGTATATCACAACCCAAGCCACCACACCTCAAGAGAGCAGCTTAAAAGAAGACATACCAAAATGTCGATCTCTCTCTCTCTCTCTATATATATATATATATATATTTAATATATATATATATATATATATATATACATATACATATATATACACACATTCTTCTTCTTCTTCTTCTTCTTTCGGCTTTTCCCAGTTAGGGGTCGCCACAGCGGATCACCTTGTCCGCACATTGAATGGCAGTGGAGTTTTACGGTGTCGAGTTGCCAGCCTGGTGCCCAACCTTCCACAGAAGGCACACTCACACGCACACCTAGGGCCAATGTAGAGTGTCCAATCCACCTGCAGCATGTCTTTGGGATGTGGGAGGAAACCGGAGCACCCAGAGGAAACCCACGCGACCACAGGGAGGACATGCAGACTCCGCACAGAAGGCACCCCAGCCGAGGATCGAACCGGAGAACCTCTTGCTGTGAGGCGGCAATGCTAACCACTGCATCACCATGGCCGCCCACATATACATACACACATACTGAAGCTTAAATGTTTCCTGCAGTGTTACAGAATAGAATAAGTGCACTTATAAGCAATTATGCACTGCACTGTACCCAGCAAAAACAGGTTGTGTGGGGTGATATCAGGACCATACAATGAGCCCGTGCAACTTCCATACCTTCTTGGATGGGTGAGCTGGCAACAGCTGTGTTTATCTTTTTTTGACTTCTATACATAGGCATTAGGTACTGGGTAATTTTCGTTATTATCTTCAGATTTTATAAGGCATATTATTTTTCCTCACTGATTTTGCCTTTTATAGCCCTTGAGGTAGAATCTGGCCTGCTATCTGTCCTTTTACTTGATGTGATCATTTTGCTTTCATTTCTAATTTTCATTAATTTATTTTATGTATCCTCTATACTTAGGCCAGGTAGCTCTGATTTATTCTTTAAAATGTTTTAGTAATCAGCCCTGGGGCTTATATAAGCCTAGCCAAAAAGGTTCCCTGGCTTTCGCCACCCAAGAAAAGTATATTCTTGTGCCCCTGTCAAGCAGTGCCACAGAAGTGATTCCTGGGTGAATTTCTATTTCCCATCCAGTTGTCAAGGTTTTTCTTAAAGAGGGCCAATGAGGAGCTTTGCTTGACATGAATGGGTAGTTTGTTCCAGAGTATGGGAAGTCTCTGAGACAGGAAATCTATCCCTCCATCATGTTCTGTTTATTGTGGTGACAAGGTTTAGGTCCCTGGAGCTTGTGGTTCAGAGAGATTGGGATTTCTTTAAATGTAGCATGTCTGACAGCTCTGGGTTTGACATAGCTTTGCATGTTAGGCAAAGATCACCTCTGAGTAGGCGATTTGCTGAAGTTTTTTGAGACGGTCTGCGTATGGCATCTGTTTGAGGCCAGTAATCCTCTTAATGAGGTACTTCTATGGCCTTTCCAATTGTTGTAGGTGTCTTGTGAGAAACATGCTAAACGGGGCATTGTACTTTATAATGGCTCTAATGAGGGATGAGTAGAGAGGAACAATGACCTCCTTTTTTCTAGAGGAGAACCCTTTTGTAATGAGGTGTGCCACATAATAGGGTTTCCTGACTACTGTGGTGATGTGGTTATCAAACGAGAGACTACTGTCCACCTGTGTCCCGAGGTCTCATCACACTTTCAGTGTTTAGTGAGCTACCGCCTATGTGGTAGTTCATGGGTACTGAGTTTTTCCCAAAGGGGATGACAATGTACTTCTTGGCATTGAGCTTGAGGCCATGACTTTGACACCAAGCATCTGTTTCTGTGAGGCCCTTTTGTAGAATGTCTACATCATTAGGTCATTCTATTATGGTTCCCAGTTTGCAGTCATCTGCAAACTTTGTTAGCCAAAGATCTTCTGTGTTGGCCTGCACTTCAGAAAAGTAGATGCCGAACAGGAGAGGACCCAGGACTGAACCCTGTGGTACTCCACTCATTACTGGTCTGAAGTCGGACTTGGAGTCTGCTACTTTTACAGTGTGGGTTCTGTCAGTGAGCCAGTTGGCCACCCATCTTGTCACATAGGGATTTATGCCCAGTTTAGTGAGTTTATCTATAATTTCAGAGTGGGGGATGGTATTGAAAGCCTTGGCGATGTCAAGATAGGCTGTGTGCACTACCTTTCCCTTGTCTACGGCTCTAGTGACTGCTTCAAAGAAGTCGGTCAGGTTTAGTAGATATGATCTACCTTTTACAAACTCAAACTGAGTGGGTTCCAGGGTTTGTAGGTTACCCATGTCTTTGTTTATAAGCTTCAAGATTATACGTTCCATGGCCTTGCAGACCAGGCTCGTCAGGCTAATGGGGCAGTAGTTTCTGGGTTCCATAGTGGCACCCCCTTTGTGGAGTGGGATAACTGTCACTGGGCACCATTCAGTAGGCACATAGCCTGTGGTGAGGCTGTGACTGAACATGGTACTTAGGTGGGGTGCCAGTTCGTTCTGTAGTTCATGCAGTACCCAGCCTGGGATGTTGTCTGGTCCCACAGATGCTGTGTTCTTGGCTTTGGAGACTGCGGTCTTTACTTGTTCATCTGTGATTACAGGGGCTTTGCATTCTTCCGGTATTAAGATGGGTTCTTTGGAGGGTGAGGGGGGTAAAGTTAGCACTAAACCTATCTGCCAGGATGTTGGCAATATCGGTTGGTTCTGGATATTTAGTGCCATTGTGCTGTAGTTGAGACCAGATCTGAGTGCTGCCATTAATATTCTTGACATAGCTGTAGAATGCTTTGTGGTTGTCTTTGGAATCAGTGGCAATTTTCTTTTCATAACTGGCTTTGGAGGATTTTATGAGGGATCTCAGCTTCTTGCTGAGGCTGACCAGGGAGTTCCTTCAATCTTGGGATTTTACACTTTTTTGTAACAGCTTCTTCCTCCTGTTGTAGAGTTTGTTTATGGCAGGGGACCACGAGATTGGCTTCCTTTTTTTGTAGGATAGCATCTTGGCTCTTTTGAGGATGGCATGATCCATGCACTCGTGTATGTGCTTATACAGTGCATTTGTGTAAGATTCAGCTGTAGTACCTTTATTTTCCATCTGCATAGGTGTCATGAAGTTTGCCACTTCTGTCTTAAGAAGCATGAAGTTAGCTTTGGAGTAGTTTTTGACGGTGGTTTTCTTAATGGGGTGGGGGTGGGATATGGATGTCTAGGGTGATTAGTTTGTGGTCGCATCTGACCAGTGAGGAGTTGACCTCTGGCGTGGAACACCAGTTACCCATATAGGTAAAGACCAGGTCCAGGATGTTGCTGCCCCTGGTGAGGGTGTGGACAAGCTGATCCAAGGCATTGGAATTTATGAATTCTAGAAAACACTGAGTGAATGAGTTGGTACATGAGTAGTTTTCCCACTTGATGGTGGGGTAGTTGAAATCACCCATAATTAAGGTATTGGGTTGTACCTTAATATTTTCCAGTATCTTAAGAAATGAAGAGTGGAAATCCTGGGGCATGGTGGGGGATCTGTAACAAGCTACAACCTGGATTGCAGTCTTGTCCAGTGTTAGTTGCACTTGGATAATTCCAGATGCATTATGTTGAGCAGCTAGCCTGGAGGTGTGGTTATCCTTAATGAATATGGACACGACTCCGCCTTTAGTGTTTCGGTCCAGGTTAGGTGGCTGAAAGGTGTGGTATGAATTATAGCCTGGTAATGCAGGGGTGCTCTCTGGAGCCTTGAGCCAGGTCTCTGTCACTGCACCGATGTTGATGTTCTCCATTTTAAGGAGTGCCTCGAGTGAGTGCATTTTGATGCTTAGACTTCTAGCATTGAGTAGTATTACCCTCAGAGTTTGCTTGCTTGTACCTGTTACGGTGGTGAATTTAGCATTTGAACCTTGCCTAAAAAAGGCACTATAGCAGTGGCAAGAGCCTTAGCCTGTATCCAGAATTCCAGGGGTGACAGGTGCAGGCTGTCTCTGGCAAAATATCGTGGCCTGTCGACCATGTCATCCCAGGCAGACAGATACTGGATCCCCTTAGAATGACACCAGAAGCTTAGCCAATTGCTGAAGTCAATAATTTTGGCCTTGTACTGTGGTATCATTCTGGGCGATGGCAGGATGCTACTCAGGGCTAGCGTCATACCTGCCTGGGCTACAAGATCCGGGAGCTCCTCCATGTCTCTTTTCATGTAGTTCAGGGCGGTACATCTTAGGTCATTCACACCAACGTAAACAATGACAGAGTTATATTTGTACTTGTTGTGGATTGACCTGAGTGCGTATTTTCCATGGATTCAGAGTACATCATTAAATCACAGATCCCTTATTTTCCTGTGACTGCTCAGAGCCAAGATTAATGTATATCTGTGCATGACTGCTACCTGATAATAGGGCAGAATCTTTTACCTGTATTCCTTCTGTACCCAGCTCAGAAAAGGCAGAAAGCAATACAGAGGTGCTTATAGGAGGAAGGCCTATACATTGACCCAATGTTATATCTTTCAGCACACGTTGTAGAGAAGTTAGACTATGTTTTAACCTTACAGGATCATTGTTCAACATCATGTCTGGAAGGCTGACATCAACTACTGTCTATCAGCTAACTGAGATATGTGTGAAAGAAAAGTCAGTCACAGTTTCTAATTCTGAAACTGGAGCAAATGGTGGTCTGTAGTATGGCAATGTAGCTAGATTTAACTGTTTTAATATCCACCATCAGATAGTTAGACAAGTGGTCATGTCACCAGTATGTACTTCTCCAGAAAGTTATTTTTTTAAACAGCAGTATCCACTCCCTACTTTATCCTTCCACAGATTGTTTAAAGCACTGTAATCTCTATAGGTGTGCCCAATTTATTATCCTTTTATGACACATCAGTTTGGCCTTCTGTGTCAATAGTCATTGTATACTTCCCAGTGAGCACTTTCCTTTAACTTCTGATGCTTGTGTACATACAGCCTAAGTAAATCAAATTTTTTTTTTGTCATGCTCAAAGTACTGTCTGTTAAATATCTTTGTTATTTAGACTTGTTAATTTCAGATATCCTTTGGCCGTATTCTGGTTTCTATTTGACTGAGTTGTTACTTGAACATAGATGAGACAAGTTTAATAACGTATTCCAATAAACACTTTGTTGGTTCTGAAAAATATTATAATTTAATATCAACTGATGTAGAACGGGTAAAACCAAGCCCAATGCTACTGCCAACCCTGGTTTTGCCTTCTCTCAAGAACCACAACATTCATTTAATCTTCCTTGTCATTATATAATTGATTTCAGCTGCTAGCATACCCCTCAACAGTCCAGATTTTCAAAGAATTCCCAGATTTTTGCTTCTTATTATTAGTCTGTCCCTCATAAAATTTGTGGTTTTCTGGCAAATCACTGAGAATTGATGTCATGTCACTAACTCATAACAAATATCCTTCAGAAAATGCATTCTAACACAAAACCTTTTAGCGTATTAACTTTCTAAGTTTATAAGAGCAATATTTGCATATTGTCCCTATTTTTGGGCATTTGTACCCCCAATTAGTTTTGACTTTGTTCAGATTTCTTGAGCTTGCAGGTTGAGACATATTTCTGCTAGTACAGATGCATTCTTTTTATGGGTCTATATTATCTTATCAAAGAGGCATTACATCGAATGCCTCTTCATCGACCTGTAAAGAACAAACTGCCAGTTCTGTGAATGGCCAATTCAGTGATAGGAAAAAATCATTTGGCCATCAGTGTGAATTTGCCCCTTTCCCCACTGTAGTGTGATCTCGGAGTTGGTATATTTAGTTAGGGGGTGTGGGGGGCGAAGCCCAACACTTTTATGTGTTTGTAGCGATGTTTCATTTCTGGCCAGATCAGTGATTTTCTTCCCTAAGGAAAACATTTGCTGAATCGGCCTTTCACGGAACTGGCGGTTCATTCTTTAGGGGTCGATGAAGAGGCATTCACTGTAATGCCTCTTTGATAAGATAATATAGACCCTCTTTTTATTTAAGATAAGATGCATGCTCATGTTTGCATATATTTGTTGAAACAAAAAACTCCTCTTAAAAGACCTCAGAGATTTCTAACTATAAACATCAATGTCTTCTAGAAGCTCAGTTATCTGGACAGACTGACATTCCTCTGCCTGTATTTGGCTTCTTGTAGACTCCTGTATGGTGATCAGTATTTTGCATCTTGCGCCATGAAAGACCTGACATCCTTGCCCTTCTGTTTTCTCAGAAAAGGTAGTTCCTCAAATACCCAATTAAGGGATCTAAGCCTTCATCAGCAGGTAAAGAAGACATTTTGCTGTGATAGTTTCATATCAAAAATTATGTGCCAGCTCTGGAACAGTTTTCTACTACATGTGAAGCAGAGTAGCACCTTTGTCATCTTCAAGATGAACACAGATATTTGGATATTCAACCTGAAATTCTCCTCTGGTCTATCTTGTGTTGTCCTCTTCGAGGCTGGAGGGCACATTGAGTATGGTTTGTTGCCTATGTGTGTAATGGTCTGTAGACTGACTGCCAAGTAATTATGTATGTACCTTTAACCTGGTGTACTCTTCCTAACATAAACTATACTCATAATTTCTCTAGTCAGACTGCATACCGCAAAATGTTTCACATTAAACCCACCCATTCTGCCCATCCCATAACTCTGCTGTGTTATGGGAGACGCCTAATTCTGAGTATCCTTTTAATAGTTCCCATTTCACTGACTGTGAGATGGTTACATTTTTCTGTAGACACAGTATGGTATTTACATTTTTATGGCCATTTATCTCACTATTCCATAGTCACAGATTCATTGATAGCATGTGATCCAGCAGACCACTGAGAACCCTAGCTTAATTCATCAGTTGCCCCAAAAATAATATGAGTGGGGAGCTCTGAACAGCCTACCTGTCCTTGGAGGAGTGGTTTCTGCCCAAAAACTGTAGTTTTATTGTCTATTTTGGGGTAATTTCTAGCTCTTTAATCTTTCTGATATAAAACCTGCATTTGCGCAGTTTTTGCATCTGTATAAGCTCAGCAGATCCTGCCCAGGTATCCTGTAGAGACCTACAATGCCAGAGAGACAAAAGGAGAGACTTTGGAGTGTTTAAGTACCATTTTGTGTTTTTTTTTCTTGTTTGCTTATTGTTATTTCCGCCTAAATGCTCATTTTCTAGCCTTTATTGCTTTTCAGAATGCTCATTTTATACTGAAAATTGCATTTATTTGTGCCTGCACTTTAAATAAGTAATTTCTGCTGTAAACTGTATTTTTTAATTGTCCCTGGCTTCCCACTCAGGTGAAACAGCCATTACTGCATGGTAAAAGTTGTTTTTTTCACCTGTTTCTACTGTCTTCCTGAAAAAAAACAAAAAAAACTTGCTATTTCCCCGCCTTACTAAGCTAGAAAAGCCCAGTTTCAGAAACCTGCTGATATCTGGACTGTGTTTTAAGCTTCTGTGTTGGCCATACCTTACTTGGGCAAAAAGGAAGTTTCTTTGTTCACCAGTGAGAGTGGGGAGCTCTGAACAGCCTACCTGTCCTTGGAGGAGTGGTTTCTGCCCAGAGCTAATTTCTACCTCTTTAATCTTTCTGATATAAAACCTGCATTTGTGCAGATTTTGCATCTGTATAAGCTCAGCAGATCCTGCCCAGGTGTCCTGCAGAGACCTATAACACCAGAGAGACAAAAGGAGAGACTTTGGAGTGTTTAAGTACCATTTTGTGTTTTTTCCTTGTTTGCTTATTGCTATTTCTGCCTAAACGCTCTTTTTCTGGCATTTATTGCTTCTCAGAACACTCATTTTATACTGAAATTTGCATTTATTTGTGCCTGCACTTTAAATAAGTTGTTTTTGCTGTAAATTGTATTTTTTAATTGCCCCTGGCTTCCCACTCATGTGTGGCAGCCATTACTACACTGTAAAAGTTGTTTTTTTCACCTGTTTCTACTGTCTTCCTGAAAAACAAAACAAAAAAAAAATCTTGCTATTTTCCCACCTTACTAAGCTAAAAAAGTCCAGTTTCAGATATGTGCTGATACCCGGACTGTGTTTAAGCTTCTGTGTTAGCCATATCTTACTTGGACAAAAAGGAAGTTTCTTAGTTCACCAGTGAGAGTGGGGAGCTCTGAACAGCCTACCTGTCCTTGGAGGAGTGGTTTCTGCCCAGAAACTGTAGTTTTATTGGCCATTTTGGACTAATTTCTCTCTCTTTAATCTTTCTGATATAAAACCCGCATTTGTGTGGTTTTGTGCACCGTGCAGCGGTGGTTAGCTAGGGTTAAAGTATCCCCGGCTCCACTGAGTCTGTTCTTCAGTTTTTCCCTTGGTACTAGCCAGTTCTTCCAGATTTAGCACTGAAATCAGTGCTTTTAGACTAGCACTTGGCGCAGAAAGAGTCAGAAGCACTAAATAAGCTATAGTACTCGATCCCTAACAGATGTTCTTCATGTTTCACTGTTGCAGTCATTACATTTGGGTAATCTCCTGGCAGGTTGCCCTCAGTCAGCCTGATTAACAAAGTCTTGGGTCCTGCATTGGTTGCTGTCCCTTCTTCCATGACGTCTGTAGAGAACAGTCAAATTACTCTCCCCACCAGGCAAACAAGAATAAGTTCCTTAACCCGTTCAGGCATGTCCATGAACCAGCTCCCAGTGTGTTCTCCTGTGCACCTGATGAATTTGGGAATCCTGAGGCAATGTCACAACTGCCTCATGTACACAGACAACCCTCTCCACCTACCACAAGACACCAAAATCTGTGAGAGATGCACTTACTTAGCTAAACTTGAGGCAAAACTCTCTCCAGTCACGACTGGAATTGACAGTCAAGAGGAAAAGGTACCAACCTGCAGCACACCACTTACTACACATAGACCCATCATACCTGCAACTTCTAACCCCACACATAGTTACAAAAAGACATATTCGGAGGCTCTAAATAAAAATCTGCGGAAATAACAGAGACCTCCAAAGCAGACATGCAAGCAACCTACACCCACAAACACACCGCAATCATCACATAACCACAAAAACCAGTGTGCCGCACAACCACAGCCCTTAAGGCAAAACACCATACCTAACACACTTGTAATAAGTGACTCCATAGTCAGGCACACCGATGTCCCTCTCACCAGGCTGGATAAGGAGAAGGTTACTGTCACTTGCTTGTCGGGAGCCAGGATCTGTCACATTACCAACGCACTCAGGTCACTCCACAACAAGTACAAATATGACTTTGTCATTGTCCATGTTGGTGTGAATGACCTGAGACGTACCTCCCTGGACTACATGAAAAGGGACATAGAAGTGCTTTCTGATTATGTAATCAAGGCATGTATGACCCTAGCCCTGAGTAGCATCTTACCATTACCAAGTATGATACCACAGTACAAGGAAAAAAATGCTAAATTTCAACAATTGGCTACGTTTTGGTGTCATTCAAAGGGGATAGAGTATCTCTCTGTCCGGGATGACATGCTCTACAAGCCTCGATGCTTCACCAGAGATGTCTTGCATTTGTCACCACTGGGATTCAGGATACTGGCATAGGCTCTTGTCACCCCCATAGTGCCTTTTTTAGGCAAGGCTCAAAAAACAAATCCACCACCATAACAAGTACTAGCGACAATAAACTGAGGGTCATGCTGCTAAATGCTAGGAGTTTAAACCTCAAAATGCACTCTCTTGAGGCACTCCTCAACATGGAGAACATTGATATTTGTGCAGTAACTGAGACCTTGTTCAAGGCTCAAGAGAGCATCTCAGCGATCCCAGGCTACAACTCATACTACACATTTTGGCCGCAAACCTGAGACCGAAATACAAATGGAGGAGGAGTATCCATATTCATCAAGGATAACCACACCTCCAGACTAGTTGCAAAGTATGATGTCTCGGAGATCATCCAAGTGCAACTGACAGTGGGCAAAACTGCAATACAGATTGTAGCTTGCTACAAATCACCTTCACTGCCCCAGGACACTCACTTCACTTTCCTCAAGGTATTGGAAAACATGAGAGTCCAACCAAATGCCCTTATACTAGGTGATTTCAATTACCCAAATATCAATTGGGAAAACTACAAAAGTACTAATACCTTTGCTCAGCGCTTCCTGGAATACATTAACTCCAGTGCTCTGGACCAGCCTGTAAACACCCCCACAAGAGGTAAAAATATACTTGACCTGGTCATCACCAACATGGGGGACAAATGCTCCACACCTGTGGTAAATTCCTCATTGGTCAGATCAGACCATAAACCCATCACCCTAGATATCCACATACCACCCCCATCCTCCATCCCAAAAGAAACCATGGTGAAAAACTTCTCCAAAGTGAACTTTATGCTACTCAAGACAGAGGTGGCAAACTTTGTTACTCCCACGCAGAATGTCAATATGACTGAATCTGCTATATCCGACACAAAAGCACTCTACATGAGTGCATGGACCATGCTATCCCAAACAAGCCCAAGACCCACTCCTCCAAAAAGAGGTAATCAGTCTTGTGAACCCAGACCATAAATAAGCTCTATAATAGAAGGAAGAAATTACTGCAAAAAGAAGTAAAAACCCAGGAATGGAGGGGCTCCCTGACTAACCTTAGCAAAAAGCTAAGAACCCTCATAAAAAACTCTAAGGCGAGCTTTGAAAGAAAAATCGTGACACCAAAGACAATCACAAAGCATTTTTTAGCTATGTCAAAAACCTTAATAGCAACTCTCAGATCCGCTCCGAGCTACAGCATAATGGTTCAAAAGTCATGGAACCAACTGATATCACCAATATATTGGCAGATAGGTTCAGTGCAAACTTCACCCCACCGTCTCCCCCCAAAGGACTCATATCCATACAAGAAGATTGCGCTGCCCCTAAAATCACAGACACCCAGGTGAAAACAGCACTCTCCAAGGCAAGAAACACAGCATCCATGGGACCAGACAGCATCCCAGGCTGCATGCTACATGAGCTCCAAAATGAATGAATCCCTCACCTTAATACCATGTTTAACCACAGCCTCACCTCAGCCTATGTGCTCACAGAGTGGCGCATGACAACAGTCATCCCACTCCATAAAGGAGGTGCAACCACTGAACCCGGGAATTACCGCCCTATCAGCCTGATGAGTCTCGTCTGCAAGGCCATGGAGCACATCATCATGGAACTCATAAACAACAACATTGGGAACCTACAAACCCTAGACCCCATCCAGTTTATTTTGGTGAAGGAAAGACCATGTCTCCTAAATCTGGTTAACTTCTTCGAAATGGTCACTAAAGCAAGATATGCATTGGAAATGTTTTTAATTTGACTAGCCTTATGTTTTTTTATGTATATCAGCATATTTTTTATACATTCTAACAGAGCTGTGCTTACACTGTCCCCTGAGCCTTATATTATATCTGCTATCATCATTCAGATACAATGGGTATTCCTATCAGTGTGCTTTAGTGGCACTTGCATGTCATGACTGGCATGCAATGCTGAGAGAGTTTTACCTTTTTGTTTTACTCTTATCTCTGAGAACTGGCATACCTGTACAGACATGTAGGTCAAAGTAGAATCTGGGTCTGATACAAGAAGCCATTCAAGATTACTGTGACAAAGGCTCCTCACACACTCAGTCTTCCTATGATGACACAGCAAGCCTTCAACAACCACCACCACTGGCCCTCTGATGTTGTGGATGCTTCCCAAACTCCATTTGGTCACAATGCATGAGAAGCAAAACCTCTACAGCAGCAGGCAGAAGAAGATTATGCTTCTACAGTTTTCCTTTCCTATTTTTTTTGTTTACTTTTTCTATCTTTCAGTGATACCATTACAATACAACATTAATAATAATAATAATCAGCCAATGTACTACTTTATTTTTGTTGATGACTTTTGCTTGACTATCTGTATCATTTTGCAAACACTAGTATATTAGACCAATTTTATTAGTGAATGCAAGTATATCTCAAACATAAGTACAGCCTCACAAGATGTCCTGTTGGTACAATCATTGTAGTATATATTGTAATTCAGATGTGACTGAGAAAATGACTTAATTTTTATTATCTTACTGTTAGAATCCATGACAATTAAAATAGTTTTTCCTTCTTCCATTCTTTAGGTCACAATGGACTTGTAGCAGTAAGTACATATTTTCTTACATTTTGATTGATGTCAGTCACATTCTGGAGCTGTAAAACAAATATAAACCTTACCTGTTAGTCTTTCTTACCAAATAATGAATTAAAATTATACTAACAAAGCACTGCGTGAGACAATTCAGAGCTGCATGACTATATTAGAAATTATCAAACTAAACCAAATGACGAAAACTGAAAACTGTTAAAAATAGAGCAACAAAACCACAATGAGTCCAAAAATAAAGTACGCGCTTTCGTTTACTAAATGAGCAAACTTCTTCAGACAATTCAAAAAGTAAAATGCAAACCTTAAATAAATTTACAAATCATGACATCACACAATAATTAAATACCAAGCCTCCACTTAAAGGGCTAAACACTACACATTTCCTTGCTATTAAGCCCATACATAGTTAGGAACCTTAAATATCAAAGGATCAAACATTAAAAACATAAAACACTAAACTTCTTAGACATTATAAATATAAAGCCATCATTAAATGTAGAAGACAATATAAATATAAGCATATATATAACATATATATATATATATATATATATATAAAAAATTCATATTTTTCATCTGGTCAAATCCTTCAATTTCAGAATGCTTCTAATAGACAAAGAATCATTCAAGCCTGGGGGAGTCATGGCATTCAGTTTTAGTTGCAAAATCAATTCTTTTTCATCCAATTTCAAGTCGATTGGCCCAGCTCTAATATTATCAACCATCTTTTCAATAACTAATAATTTAAATTCATGGTTCGGGCAAGAATTAATATGCCTAGCTAGGGCGTTATTCAAATTCATTTTTTCAATTGCATACATATGCTCGTAAATTCTGTTTTTCAGGGGTCTTTCTGTTCTACCTACATAAAAGGCAGGACAATAAATACATGAGCTCAAATAAACAACATCTTTTGTATTGCAGTTGAATTTTTTATATTGGAAATTATATTCTTGGCAATTAAAGAATGGAATGAATGCAGCTTATGAGATCTAACATATAATACAGGCTAACCTATAGGAACCATATGTGGGCAGCATAATGACTGGAAAAGCTCTCCACATCACAGTTTGTAGTCCAAGGCTCAATCATTGCCTTTACCCACTCTGCCTGCAGAGATTTCATGTTCTCCCTATGTCCATGTGAGTTTTCTCAAGATATTCTGCTTTGTAACCTCCAAAACAATGGTTGACTGGCCACAATAAACTATATATATATATATATATATATATATATATATATATATATATATATATATATATGTATAATCTGTCCTCTATCTCTCTCTCACTTATATATATATATATATATATATAATGTGTGTGCGTGTGTGTTTGTGTATGTGAGTATGCATGTGCGTGTGTGTTTGTGTATGTGAGTATGCACACACGTTTCTCTCTCTCTCATATATATATATATATATATATATATATACACACACACACACACACACACGTTTCTCTCTCTCATAGATATATATATATATATATATATATATATATATATATATATATATGTGTGTGTGTGTGTGTGTGTGTGTGTGTATATATATATATATATATATATATATATATATATATATATATGTAAATCGAGAGATATAGATATGTAGATAACTAGATATTATATAAAGATATTTTGCTGTATCCAGTCAACCATGTTTGTCCAATCACAATGGCTAGTTTAACTCCAATATATGTAAAGCAAGACACATATTTCAATTAAAAAAGGAAAAGCATTAAGCAAATATGCGTAGCCTGAACAAAAGCTGCCCATGGCAAAAACAAAAAAAGTAAGGGTATTTATTGCTTTTCACATGCCTAGGTCAAAAGTTGTGTGCCTAATACTTCAAAGTTCCAGTACGAAATCCAAAAAGTACAGACCAACGTCTGATTGTATTGCTCTCTTTTTCAGAGCTTCCACATTCATGATTCTGACTTGACTTCTACTTCATAATATATATAGAGCTTTGAATGTTCTCTTTGTGTCTGCTTAGGTTTTACATGGATACTCTGTTTTTTTTTCCCTCCTAACAAAATTATGCTGCATGATTATTTACATTAAGTTGTAAATATGTATCTTGAATTTATCCAGACCCTTATGGCCAAAATTATGAAAAGAGTCTATGGGCTAGCCTACGTACCTGGTTAACAGATTAAAAATAAATAAATAAATACAACAATTTCTAGTGAGGAGACCTTGGTATGAACAGCAACATCTTTCTGATAGCTAGCTTTAACAACACATTGTCTTTGGATGAAAATAAGTCTGCACATAATTTAAAAATCACACCATGCACTTGCTTAGTAAAAGTGGCTCCAGACGTGTATTTATTGGGTTCCTATTATTTAAGTGAATGTTTAAAATTGATAAAAAACAGGACACTTGTCGAATTAGGGCAATGTAACACAGTCCACAATCCAGGAATATATAAAAACACTGATTTATTCAGTATTCACCACAACAAAATGTTAAGCGCTTTCATCATGTCAAGCATGACTTCCTTTCTGGGGAATACCGAATATATATTCCTGGATTGTGGATTGTGTTACATTGCCCTAATTCGACAAGTGTCCTGGTTTTTATGAGTTGTTCATTTGGGCACTATACACTTCTTTTTTGTTCTGGAATGCTTAAAATTGCGAACGCTGTTTCATCAAACGTCATTATGCGAAATGGCGAAATTCTGAAAGCACGGGACATTTTTGCAACTTTGACATTTTCTCCACTGTGGTGCGATCTCGGAGTTGGTATATTTATTTTGTGTTTGTATTTTTTTTTTTATGGATCAGCGATTTTTTTTTTCCCCCTGGGAAAAAAATTGCTGATCCATGTATTCTACATTTTGGATTTTCGGGGATTATGGATCGATTTATATAGTGTTTGCATTTCAGTGCATTCGCTAATATAATATAGACTCTGTTTATTATGCCAATCAGATAAAATTATGTATCAAATCAGTGAAAGATCAGAAGTCAGTGTCAATCAGACCAAATCAATGCTAACCAAGAATGAATATTCAGATGTGCTATAAGGACAGAACTTGGAAGAAAGTCATATCAACCAGGCCATAAAACACCATCTCATTCCCTGTAAGTGCTCAACCAACACCAGTGGCTGAAGGAATCTGCAGCCATTCATACAGAAACCACTGGCTGAATTGGATCTGCCACTCATGGGAACCCAGTCTGGGACCCAAGCATGTCCATTACACCATGGGGCAGCCCACCCACAGAAAGGTCAAGCTGTCCAACCCTTTACCCTTCCCAAGGCCAAGCACACTCCTATGCAATTTAGCCTTCCATGTCTGCCCCTCCGCCACAGGAATATGGCTTTTACTACAACCTGTCTTTCTACCAACTACATCTGCAAACCTTCTGATTCCGTTTTTAAGATTTCCTATAAATAGATGTGTTCCTGAATGTGACAAGTGAATGTCATCACTTGTGTAAAGTTCTGGTGAACTGATATTGATATTAGTGTGGAGCACTACCCATCCCCATATATCAATTACCTGTTGCCTAATGAAACTGTTGGCCAACTTCCTAACCCTTTCTACTGCTTTGACATTATTTTGCTTTTTGCCAGACTGGTCTTTGAATTATAACTAATCCCACAAGCTTGATGTTCTGCCATATCTGTCTAATCTGCCTGAACCATTGACAAATTCTATTTCTGAGGTACAGCAATGGGCTACATTTAACATTTCTCCCCCTATATGCAATACAATTACATTTGGCTCAGGTAATGACTCAGAATATCTGAAGCTGGCAGCAGGTGCCTCCACTGCATTTCTCTCCTTCCTGGCCAGAGAACCCACATTTCTTTTTCTTTGATACCTAGGTTTTTCTCTGATTCACACAGTTCTCTGGCTGTGTGGTACAAAAAAGAATGACCCAGAATGCATACCTCCATTGGCTGCTTTATGACACCTGCAAAAGAAAATGCTGATTAGTCACAGTGATCTGACATATCTTCTGTATGTGAATTGATATCCACCAATTTCCGATGACCCTTTTTTGTGCACTTGTGATGCAGCATGTATTCTGAATGACTGAACTGTTTACTTGCTATTGTTAAGACTGAGCCTTCCTATGGTGTTTTTCAGGACTATCCCGAACTGGTAACTAGATAACAGAGTTCGATGTCTGTAACGCAAGAACATTGTGTCACCACTTAGCTGCATTGCCTGGTATATCCAAATGCCTCTAACTATATCCCAGCACGTCTCTTTTGTGGGCATGAGCCTCTATCATACTCCTTTTCTTAGCTGGTCCTTTTTACTGTCCCTCACAAGTACCCACACACTGTCAGCCTCTGGCATAGTATTCCTGAGGTTGAGCATCCATGGAGCGTTGTCATGCTTATCTCAGATATCCAAAATACCCCACAAAATTCTATTAAGTATGCTATCTGACATAGCCACAGTTCATATTCTGAACTAATTAACTCTTTCAGCACCATGCAAAACTATTCAGAAGAGTGGGCTGATGCTCATCTATTCTCCTGACCTCCATTTTTGCCCAACCTTGGAGCATCTTTCTGACTGCGAATGTTTGCCTGGTGTCCTGCCACCCTCGAGCTCTTTGAAAACAATTAGTTGCTGTCACGTTTGCCCTGCACTGCTCCTTGACATGCCCCTTTTTAACTAAAAAATTAATTTTATAGTTGTAGTACAGACATTGGCTGTTTTGCTTCCCACCCTACATCAGCCTTTGTTTCTACCACATAAACATACATTTCTTATGCTGTACACATGTACTTGGATGCAGTGCTCTCTCTATCATGCCACATATCCGTTTTCCATCAGGTCCCAAAGGTGCTGTGGAATCCTGTAAGGCTTCAGATCTGCTGCTGGCACCAATTGCCTGAACCTGTCCCACTGAAAATGAGAAAGTGCATTAGCTATAGCATTCTCCTTGCTTTCGATATGCTGTGTTCTGAATGTTATGTTGTGCTGCATGCATTTCAATACATGCTGTCTCATTAGTCTCCCTATATCCGCCATCCTCCAGCTGATTATTTAACAGGCTGACTACTCTATGTTATCAGTTCTAAGCAAAATGTTGACTGCAACAAGCCAGCCCACAAATGCACATCCGCAACTAATGGGAAGAATTCCATCTCCAAAATGGATGCAACCCCCCCTTTTCTTCTTACCAGTCCTGTACCCACCATTCCACAAATTATCTGTCCTTCAGAAGTCCCCCAAACCCGATGCATCTGTAAACAAATGGGTCTCCTTGTTCATTGTTCTGTGTTGCCAGAGTAACACCCTGTTAAAACCCCTCTTGCCATACCCCCAGATTTGCTTGTATTTCAGATGCAATTCTTATCCTGTAATGTGGTTTTCTACACCCTTATCCCTTTGCTGCCAACCTCTGCATAAATGACCTCCACATGAGAATAACTCTACAAACAAATTTCATAAGCTCTACCAAGTTCTGAGGTTGTTTCAGTGTTGTGTTACTTTCCTTGCTGCTCTGACTGTCTGCACTTGCTAATTTGGTGATTTCACCCCTCAGTAATCACACTTTCCCAGCCGTATGTCTATTTCAATACCCAAAAAGATCAAGCATGCCATTGGTCCCTCTCTTTTCTTTTGCCAAAGGTACCCCCGAATCCCTGGCTATTTTCTAAAATTTTTGAAGTCCTAACTTGCACAACTTTGAGGTCCTATTTACAGTGAACAAAAAGTTATTTTAAGTAATGTGTCACTTTCCACCCAGTGGACCAGTGGCTCACCACCCATTCCAAGGATGAGCTAAACTTTGCAAAAATAGTACAAGCTCCTGCACATCCCATTGGGATACAATAGTCAAAATAATATTCTCCCTTTGCTTTGAAACATTACAGCTCTTGATCCCTTTCCCTAAAAGGCAGAAAAAATGCCACCTTGATATCTTCCTTTACCATGAGTGCCCCTCTCTCTTGTACAGCTACCAGGCTTGATGCCCTATCAAATGGCACATAAGTTACTGAGGATGCCCCTACTTGAAATGAAAGCTGGTGAATAAGCCTAAATTCCCCAGATGTCTTGTTTGATATCAAACCCAGGTGGGACACTCTCAACCACTTAAATGGTGATGATTTATAGAGGCCTTTTACTCTTACTCTTCCCAAACATATTTGTTCACCTTCTCTCTCAGGACCTCCAGTGACCATCTAGCTGATTTCAAATTTACTGCCTTAGTAGCCATCCTCTATCCTTTAAATGAAATTGCAAAACTCCTTTCCAGTACTGCTGTTTACTTATCTGGGTACACATGTTCTGTTTATTTGAGCTCAGCACTTGTTCAGAACTCGTTGTAAGCACTAAATAAGCTACAAATTACTACAGCACTCAACTTTCCTCACTTGTCTAGAGGAAAACAGTTGTTGGTACTTAATAAATAAGCACCTATCCAGGCATGTCTAAGGGTCAGCTCCTGGTGTTTTCTCCTATCCACCTGATGAATCTGGGCATCTTGGGGCAATGCAGCAATTGCCTCATGTACACAAACAACCCTCTCCTCCTACCACCCAACACTACAGCCTGTGAGAGATGCATTTATATAACCAAACTGGAAGCAAAGCTCTCTTCACCCAAGACTGGACTAGATAGTCAAGAGGAGAAGGTAAACACTTGCACCACACCACACTCATCACATAGTCCCTCAAAACCTACACCAAGAAAACACACACAGCAACACAAAACACGCACCTACATTTGCGGAGGCTCTCAGTAAAAATCTGCTCAAGAAACAGAGACCTTCAAACCAGAAACGCATGCAACCTCCACCCCCCAACACAACCCGAATGACACATAGCCCACAAACTCAGTGTGCCACTCAACCACAGCCCATAAGGCATAACAACGTACCCAACACTCTAGTCATAGGTGACTCTATAGTCAGGCACACTGATGTTCCACTCACCAGACTAAACAAGGAGAAAGTTACTGTCAGCTGCCTGTTGGGTGCCAGGATCTGCCACATAATGCACGTACTCCGGTCACTCCACAACGCATACAAATATGACTCTGTCATTGTCCATGTTGGTGTGAATGACCCGAGACATACTTCCCTGGACTACATGAAAAGAGACATGGAGGAGCCCTCTGATCATGTAGCCCAGGCAGGTATGATCCTAGCATCCTGCCATCACCCAGAATTATACCAGAGTACAAGGACAAAATGATTGACTTCAACAATTGGCTAAGCTTCTGGTGTCATTCTAAGGAGATCCAGTATCTGTCTGACTGGGATGACATGATCGACAGACCACGATGCTTTCCTATAGATGGCCTGCACCTGTCGCCTTGGGATTCCGAATACTGGCTAAGGGTATTGCCACCCCTATAGTGCCTTTCTTTAGGTAAGGTTCAAATGACAAATTCACCACTGTAACAGGTACAAGCAAGCAAAATCTGAAGGTAATGCTACTCAATGCTAGAAGTCTAAACCTCAAAATGCTTTCACTCGAGGCACTCCTTAAAATGGAGAACATCGACATCTGTACAGTGACAGAGACCTGGTTCAAGGCTGCAGAGAGCACCCCTGCATTACCAGGTTATAATTAATACCACACCTTTTGGCCACCTAACGTTGACCAAAACACTAAAGGCGGAGGCATGTTCATATTCATTAAATATATCCACACCTCCAGGCTAGTTGCTCAGCATAATGCATCCAAGATTATCCAAGTGCAACTAACTGGACATGACTGCAATCCAAATTGTAACTTGCTACAGATCCCCACCATGCCCCAGGATTCCTACTCATCATTTCTTGATCCACTGGAAAATATGAGGGTACAACCCAACACCCTAATAATGGGTGATTTCAACTACCCAACCATTAACTGGGAAAACTACTCATTTACCAACTGTTTTGCTCAACGTTTTCTGGAATTCATAAATTCCAATGCTTTGAATCAACTTATCCATGCACCCACCAGGGGCAGCAATATCCTAGACCTGGTCATTACCAACATGGGCGACCAGTGTTCCACACCAGAGGTCAATTCCTTGGTCAGATCTGACCACAAGCTAATCAGCCTAGACATCCACATCCTGCCCCCACTCCCCATTAGGGAAACCACCGTAAAAAAAATTCTCCAAAGTCAGCTTTACGCTTCTTAAGACAGAAGTGGCAAACTTCACGACACCCATGCAGATGGACAATAGAGGTACGACTGCTGAATCCTACACAAATTAACTTTATAAGCACTTACACGAGTGCATGGATCATGCTATCCCTAACAGAACCAAGATGTTATCCTCCAAAAAAAGAAGCCAATCTGGTGGTCCCCTGCCATAAACAAACTCTACAACAGGAGAAAGAAACTGTTGCAAAAAAGAGTAAAAACTCATGATTGGAAGAACTCCCTGGTCAGCCTTGGTAAGAAACTGAGATCCCTCATAAAATCCTCCAAAGCTAGTTATGAAAACAAAATCTCCACTAATTCTAAAGACAGCCACAAAGCATTCTATAGCTATGTCAAGAATCTCAATGGCAACACTCAGATCTGCTCTGAGTTACAGCACAATGGCACTAAATATACAGAACCAACTGATATTGCCAACATCCTCGCAGATAGGTTCAGTGCTAACTTTACCCCACTCTCACTCCCTAAAGGGCCCATCTCTATACCGGAAAAATGCAATGTTCCTGTAATCACAGCTGCACATGTAAAAACCACACTCTCCAAAGCCAAGAACACAGCATCCATGGGACCTGACACTATCCCAGGCTGCATTGTACATGAACTACAGAATAAACTGGCACGCCACCTAAGCACCATGTTTAATCATACCCTCATCTCAGGCTTTGTGCCCACTGAATGGCACACAGCGACAGTTATCCCACTCCATAAACGGGGGGAGTTCGGGTTTGTAAAAGGCATATCATGTCTCCTAAACCTAATAGACTTCTTTGAAGCAGTCACCAAAGCTGTAGATGAGGGTAAGGTGGTTCACACATTCTATCTAGATCTCGCCAAGGCTTTTGACACCATCCCCCACTCTGGAATTATAGATAAACTCCCTAAACTAGGTATAAATCCCTATGTCACAAGATGGGCTGCCAACTGGCTCACTGACAGAACCCACACTGCAAAAGTAGCAGACTCCAAATCCGACTTCAGACCAGTGACAAGTGGAGTACCACAGGGTTCAGTCCTGGGTCCTCTCCTGTTTGGTATCTACTTTTCTGAAGTACAGGCTAACACAGAAGGTCTTTGGCTAACAAAGTTTGCAGATGACTGCAAACTAGGAGCCATAATTGAAACTCCTAATGATGTGGACATCCTACAAAAGGGCCTCACTGAGACAGATGCCTGGTGTCAAAGCCATGGCCTCAAGCTCAATGCCAAAAAGTGCATTGTCATCCCCTTTGAAAAAACTCTGTACCCATGAGCTACCACATAGATGATAGTCTACTTAACACCAAAATTGTGATGAGACCTTGGGACACAGGTAGACAGTAGTCTCTCCTTTGATAATCACATCGCTACAGTAATCAGGAAATCTTTCTACATGGCACACCTCATCACAAAAGGTTTCTCATCCAAGAAAAAGAGGTCATTGTTCCCCTCTACTCGTCACTCATTAGACTCATTATAGAGTACAAAACCCCTTTTGGTATGTACCTCACAAGACATCTACAACAACTGGAAAGGCTGCAGAAATACCTGATAAAGAGGATTATTGGCCTCAAACAGATACCCTATGCAGACCGTCTCAAAAAACTCTAGCTTTACTCCATCCCATATAGCCTACTCAGAAATGACCTCTGCCTAACATACAAAGCTACGTCAAACCCAGAGCTGTTGGACATGTTACACTTAAAGAAATCCCAATCCCTCCGAGCTACATGCTCTAGGGACCTAAACCTTATCACCACAATAAACATGAACATGCTGGAGGAATCGATTCCTGTCCCAGAGACTTCCCATACTCTAGAACAAACTACCTATCTATGTCAAACAAAACTCCTCATTAGAACTCCAAGAAAAACCTTGATGATTGGCTGGGAAATAGGAAATTCACCCCAGGGATCACCTCTGTGACTCTGCTCGACAGGGGCACAGGAAAATAATTTTCTTGGGTGGCGAAAGCCAGGGTACCTTTTTGGCTAGGCTTGTATAGGCCCTAGGGCTGATAGTCTAGTACCTACCAATGAACATGCAGCAATTGCACCAGTTTTTTTTTTTTTTTTTTTTTTAATTGCACCAGTTTTAATAGCACAGTGGGTGTAGGTAGGGTTCCTTGTTTTAACCCAATTTTCTCTGCCTGGTTTGCCACTGATCATTTTATTGCAGACTTTGACAGGATTCCTCTATCTCCATGCCAGAAATTCATATTTTTGAAGTCCTAACTCACACACCCTAACTCACTAGCACAACATTTCCTTGACAAACCTATGTCAAACTATACCCTCCTAGGTGAAGGTATAAATGCATTCCAAGCCCCATCCCCAGTTGGAAGTGTTAGCTACACCAAAGCTTACACTAAAGCTCTGTACAATCACTTGCATAAGTGTGTAGACACAGCTGCAGAAGAAAGATTCAAAGCCGGAGTCCCAGGTAAAAATAAGCTGCCAATGTGGACATCCAACATCAACAAAATGTACAATAAATGCAAAACATTGCTGTCCAAGAAAACAAAGGTGAGACCCCAATGATGAAAAAGCACCATTCTCAGTCTCAACAGGCAAATAAGATAAGTTGTCAAATCCTTTAAGGGCTTCTTTGAGAAACACCTGGCAAGCACAACCAAGGATAACCATAAGGCCTTTTACAGCTATGTACATACCCTAAAAGGTAGAACCCAAGTATGTGTAGAACTAGTGACCAACAGTATCATACAAACTGACCCCACAGAGATAGCAAACCTCCTAATGGATAGGTTTGGCAAATATTTCACTCCCTTATCCTTTCCATACCTACCACAAACCTTCCCCCCACCCTACATATTTGAAGAACAGGTTATCAAAGCCTTGTTCAAAGCAATAAACACATCCTATATAGGACCAGAACCTCTGACTACAGTCTTATATTTGACTCCTAAAGTTTGTTTGTGCTACAGACTAATGCATGCATACTTGCTTTTACAGTTAGGATATGCATGCTGAGTTTACTAGAACTGTATAAACCCCCCCCCCCAAAAAAAAAAAAAAATCTATCTACCTTTTAAAGCTGCAATAATACCTCTCTTGTACTGCATACATACCACTTGCTTCCCTCAGTCTCCCCATTCCTGCAGCATGAGCCCATATTAAACTGAAGTTTGGCACCAGCTGGGGAAAGAAGAAAAAAGAACATAAGAACATTATGCATGCCAGCCTTGTCTGGGTTTAGCTTTCTAAGTATTACAAATACTGTTTTTGTCATGCTTACACAGCTAAGAGATGTCTGTAGTCTCAAAATTCAGTCACCCAAACGTTGAGAGTATCCATTTTGCTCTTGTGTATGTCATTTGAATGATGCTTACATTGTTCTCCAGTGCTCTGGATGCCAGTAGCACTGGATACAGCCTGAGCCAAACTACTCCACACCTCAGACTTGTACTGGGAGCCAGACTAGTCCCCCTGTAGAAGCCTTTGGCTGTGGTGCTTTACCAGGCATCCAATAAATATTGTTGACTCCTGGACACCCCACCTGTGTGCCCTAAACTTGGCAGCTTCAACACTTAACTCCAGCCATGCCTAACACGTGACATGGAGTAATGGAAAATGATGCTTTCCCTCCAATTCCAGTTGTCATGTTTAGTGGTAGTGCACAAACCTGAGCAACAGTGCTCTTTGTTTAAACAGTGCAGCAGTGCCAAGGAGAGATTACATAAATATTTGAAATAGAAAGGTTAATCTGACATTTGAATTTAGTTTGATGGGTGTCTGGTGATGTAACTTGGAAATATGTATTGAAAATTGAAAGGTAACTGTTAGGTGAGTTATGTTTGCAGACATGCACCGGAGACATAAATGTCATGACCTGACACATTTGTTTTTGGTTTATACAGTGATAAAATTGATTTTTGAAGTGTAGGATTCAATCTTGGGCATAAGGAACAAAACATTTTTTTCACAGTGTTGATTTTGCATCTTTGCCACAGAAGTGCTGCTCAGACATAGTCAGGAATCATTCATAAATGCAGCTGACAGTCTGAGGTGTTGCACATGTATGTGTGTGACCTGACAAGGTTTTTGTATATAGATCCAGTTGTGTATGTGTCTTATTTAGTGGTGAAGGCCATCCAAGTCCAGATAGTAGAATTATGCTTACAGAAATATAGTAGACAGTATACCCTCAGTCATACATCTGAAAACACACTAAGGGTGTTTTATTCCTCATACATATGATTCATATCACCTCCTCACCTCCTTTATCTAAAGTGTTATAAATGAGAGTGAAAATAATTGGAAATGGAACAGGACAAATGTCTGTAATGTCCTGCATTAGAACACAAGACCATGTGTATAGCGATCCTGCACGTACACCTGTTGCAAAAGAATGTTGAAATGACACTTGTCTATTTTACAGTCCAGTGCTATAAACTGCACTATCACAGCAATAAAAATAGGTTGCACTCCCTGTACTAGAACCCAGGACCAACTGTATTCCAGTCCTACACTTACATCTGCTGCCACAGGACTAGTGACATGACATTTCCATAAATTTCTTCTCATTCTTAAGTTCTATGTGTTAACTACCAGGCAATGCCATTTAGTGTGTTTGCATAGTGCCCAACAGAACTAATTGAATGCATCCATTTTTAATTATTAGCTGTCTCCTATCTCCAGTCTCCATTTCCCTTATTTGCACTAAGCTCACACTGTGCACACACTGGCCCAATAAATAAACAAACAAATAAATAAATAAATAAAAGGGAAAAGTAGTTGAAATGAAGAAAATCAATCTTGATATAAACACTACAAAATGTTTGTTAGTGCACATGAAATATTTCTACATAGGTCTGGATTTGAAATCTCACTCCAATAAACCTTCAGAAGACAGTAATGGTGCTTTCTCCCTTTTTGCCACACAAACAGGTTTGCACCAGGGAACTGAAATCATTTTGCATACAGCTAACTGCAACATCATACACAGTACTAAGAAACCACATAACAGTTATTTCTACATGTATAAATTTCAGATGTAGTGCACTCAGTGATCACACAACCATTTAAGTATTTAATTTTTGCTTGCAAAAATGCAGCTCTGTCTTATCTCTCTGTTTGTTGCTCATTTTTATATTATCTGACCAGTAATCTGGGACATTCAGTCTGTAAGGCATTCTATATCATTGTACTTAAAATGTGTGATAATATTGAATGAAAATAATATCAACAAATGGAGGGGAGGTGGATGTTACTGAACAGAACCTGTGAATTGTGTGCTGCTTACCTACATTTTCAACCTTGATAAAATTACTTGTATAAACTTTGTAAGTCTAACCTGACACACCCACTGGAATTAGGGCAGTCTGCATTGTTGTTGAATTTTCTTTCTCCCTGCCAGTAATCATTCACTGTTGCAATCCATTAGCTACAAATACTAAAGGAGTGCCTGCACCATGTTTACATCTGATACATGGAGCCAAGCATTTTGGATTTAGCAATTGTAATGAGTTCACACTTCATTTCCATCTTCACTATACTTGTGACACCCGTGCCCTGGCCCAGCAATCAAGGAACCTCAATCCTCACCACTAACACTAGAGAGGGCGTCCCCTATATGAGGAAAGGATAACAAATACACATAGTAAAGTGCAATTTCCCTTAAGAGCACACAGAGATCACAGTCAGTCCAGGGCTGGTCGCTCTCTTGCTCCCCAGGTCCCCAATAGGACTCCCCACTGGCACAGCAATAGGGTCCAGATCTCAGCCTAGCTGGGCAAGCTAAAATCTCCAGCACCCTCTCTGTCCAACCAGTGCTTCATGTCCCTGCCCAAGTAGCTGACACACACACACATTTTGAGATAAGTTTATACAACCACACAGACACTCCTGGGGAAGGCTGGCACAGGTTCTCCAGCTGTGCCCCTTTTACCCAGACTATATGGTAGTAATTACTGCCACCACCCAGCTAATATTATCAGCTACCCAAAGGCCCTTAAAAGGGTGTCCAATTATTACTGTGCAATATTATTATCCAATTGGTAGTATAGCCCAGAGCTAAAGCTATAGGAGTGGCTTTGTACAATTTTACCAGAGGGATACAAGTACTTTAAAGAGCTTAAATTATCTCTACACAAACCAGCCACAGTTAAAAGGTTTTAAAATATTGAATAATAAATAATTAAAACCGCAAGACAATACTTTCTACTACACAGTCAGTGCTAGTCAAGAGAGTTCAGAGATCACACAGAAATACTTAAATCAGTAGTACAGTTCTGACATCACAAAAAAACACTTAGTCTAAACTTGCTAATTCCTAGCTATTGCTTCAAGAAAGCACACTTCTAAAATAACTTACTTACATAGAGCAAGGCAGAGTGCTGTGAGTTGGATAGTCAAGGCAAAATGCTTAATAATCTCTGGTTCTCACTGTTTAAATTGAAAATGCAGTTCATTTATTGCTCTAAGTGTAAAATAATGTAAATGCAGTTTCTGGTGTTCCCAGGCTGACAGAAACTGCATTTACATTATTTTACACTTAGAGCAATAAAGGACATTCCACATGTACATTCTGGTCATTAACTTTAGTCTTAAAACAATAGGTAGGATGCTTACTCCACACTCATCGACTCCAAATTCTAACTTCAAAGGAACAGACATAAAGTAATTTTAATTTCAAAGGACCAACAAGAAATGCTTGACTTAACTGTCTTTACAGCAGATAGCAATGTTGCCACATTGTTTTAAGTTCAACATTTCACAGTATTTACAAAATGATAGAATTATGTACCAAATTCTATTTGACTAGGCTAGCAGCCTTCACCCATCTCTACCAGTCTTCACAATACTAACAGCCCTGAATATACACCTTAAAAAGGCAACAGTGTAGCTAGGGAACCTGAAGGCGAGGAGACTTGTTTATGTGGTGAACATAGACGTGACTATTACTTTAGAATATGTCTGCACAGAAGACTACTGAACTTGAGAAGGTATGTTTGCATTTTTTAGCTATATACTGCAGATGCTGACATGTCTTTTAAGTAAATTCTGTTTCATATTTCTATAATATATTAATTAGCAAATGCTAATGTTATCTGTATGCCTTACTTAGAAGTGTACTGATGACATAGGTATGTTTGTCAGGGCATTTCACAGATATACATGATTGGCAGTAGCTTAAAATGAATGTTCTATATTAAATCCTTACACATGTTTCAGGGAAAGTTCATTTGATAGCACTTTTAGCATTTCACTGATGGTTTGTTAGCAAAATGTGTCATTTGCCTGTTCTTTTGGGGGTGGGGGAGCAAAGCTGCATTTCTGTTTTGATGCAAACATGGATATGCTGCTATTGTTACTCTCCCTTGTTTTGCATCTGCCATTGCTTTGTTTGTGAATGCAATATGTTACAACCACACAATTCCTGTTGCCCATATTTCAAATATCTAGACTGTTTTATGTTTCTCCAGTGGGTAATACTGAAATGCTATATTTTCTGTTTTATCTAGGAACATGTATTTTTTAGTTATGTGACAGTTATGTGTATTATCCTTCTGTTGTGTTTTAGGACACTTAGGACTATGGCATTCAGGTGTCTCAATCCCAAAACAAACATCCTTCAGTGACCCTGACAATAATGTCATTGTGGAAACTTTTAGGTGACATGATACCTTTCTGCTTGAGAAGGGATTTGGACATATGTCAGGCAGAATGCAAATTTGGCAGCAGATAGTTGCAGATTTGAATGCTGTAGGTAGCCACAGCAGGACTTATGATCAGGTGCACCACAGTGGCACTGACATGATCTCATATGCATGGAGGAGAGCAGTCGTAGTGACCCATGATCAGATGGGTACCGGGGGAAGGTCTGCTACAGAGCCACCACTAACAGCAAATGAAGAGTTCCTGTCCACTGTCAGGGATTTAGACCACTCTCAGGAAAGTGCAGAACAGCATATCCTTGACATTGGTTCTACTGTTTCAGGCACAGCAAGTATGTCCCAGGAGGAGCTTCCAGGTAGGCTTATATATTTTAATTGTTAAATACTCTTGTATAGTAAAATATATACATTACTACATTAGTTCTGTTTAACAAGAAATCAGTTGTGGTGGCTTGTAGCTTGCTACAGTTAACAACACATTCTGATTGATTACACAATGGGCTTAGGTTGGACTTGTCATCCAAGTTCTTGATGAAGGTATAGTTAATGGACATATAAAGGGCAAAATGTTTTCCCTCAGTGTTACTATTAATAGTGATGATGATGCCCTTACCTTTTGCATAATTTCTTCCAGGACCATCCAACACAGGGCGCATAATATCATCTGCACATGGTAAGCCAAACATTTTTATGTCAGTACTGTTGAGCAGTTCAAACAAATATTTAGTGTGTGATGCTGGTGTCAGAACTGTTGTGCGTATTGCTATACTGTCTGTAATGGTCACACTTTACATTCTCTCAGGTCAAAATATACCTGTTCGAGAAGATTTTCTATCTTGGACAACCCTGAACATAGCAAATTAAACCATTATCCTGGATGATACCAACATAAACTGGCAATCCTTCATCTCCAACTACCCTTCTAATAGCATAAACTTATATAGGTTTACCCAACTCATAACAACCCCTACACGCATAGTAAACAAAGAAACAAAATCAACCCTAGACTGGATACTTGTCACACACCCTCATAAATATTTCCAAACAGGAGCCCTCCCTAATATCTCAAGCGACCACTTACTCGCCTTCATCCATAGAACTCATATGCAAACAATAACATCCCATTTGTACTGAACTTTTAGAAATCTTGCCGATTTTAATCAAAAGGGTTTCATAGATATTCTAAAAGCCGACAATTGTCGCCCAACTAAAACTCGTCCTCTGGATGACACTGTAAACTACTTTACTTTAAAAAAAAAAAGTTCTAAGGTTGTTTCCCACCTTTAATGTAACTAGTCTAGTCCAGTTACAGATTTGCTGTATCCAGGGCTGTTTGAAAGCTTCTGAGCCACCCCAAGCCTTTCCATGTTGAAGGGAAGCCTTCTAACTTATCAGTGGGAGTGGTAAGCACTAGGTAGCCTATCTACCACAAGAGGAGTGGTTTCTGGCTTAGAAATTGTAGTTTAGTGGCTATTTGGGCAGTTCTTCCATCCCCTTCAACTTTCTGGTTTAAAAGCCTGCATTTGCACAGGTTTGCACTTGTTTAAGTTCTGCTCAGCGACGCCGAGCTGAGGTGAGCTATTACTGGTGCCAGAAAGTCTCCTCTTCAGTTTTTTCCATTAGATCTTGCTAGTTCTTTCTCTTTTGCACTTCAAATAGATTAACCGCTTTGCACTTCAACAGGTTTTTGTAGCAATTATTATAGCTCACCTAAGAGCCATCAGCACTAGTCGTTCTTCATGGAAATAGTTACAGTTCTTAGTAGTTATGACTACCCCTTCTGGCATGATTAAAGGGCAGTTTCCTGTGCTTTCTCCTATTAACCTGGTGCACTTGGGCATTCTGAGGCAGTGTAGCAACTGTCTCATGTACACAGGCAACCCTCTCCTCTTACCTTGCAACACTCAGACTTGTGAGAAATGCACTTATATCACCAAATTGGAAGCTATCCACTCTCCAGCCAAGACCAGACTAGCTGGTCAAGAGGAGATGGTCAACACCTGCACCATACCACATGGAACACATAGCCCTCCAGAACACCTACTATCACAGCTGTCACATAAAAATGGAGACTACACACCCACGTTTGCGGAGGCACTCAATAGAAATTTACCCAGACAGCAGAGACCTCCATGACAGAAACGCACTTGTCCACCACAACACAGCACAAACTGCAGGACACATAGCTCACCTCCACAGTGTGCCCCTCAAACTAAGCCCCTAAGGTTAAACACCTTACCCAATAGACTAATCATAGGTGACTCAATTGTGAGGCACACAGATGTCCCACTCACTTAGGTTGAATAAGGAGAAGGTAACAGTCAGCTGTCTATCAAGTGCCAGAATCCGACACATAACACACCCATTCAGGTCACTCCACAAGTATGACCCTGTCATTATCAATGCGGGTGTGAATGACCTGAGACGCACCTTCCTGGACTACATGAAAAGAGACATGGTGGACTTCTCGGATTAATTGGCCCAGGCAGATATGACACTAGCCCTGAGCAGTATCCTACCATCACCCAGAAAGATACCGCTACAAACCAAAAATTATTGACTTCAACAATTGGCTAAGTGTCTCGTGTCATTCTAAGGGGATCCAGTATCTGTCTGCTTGGAATGACATGATTGACAGACCTTGATGCTTTGCCAGAGATGGCCTGCAACTGTCACCCCTGAGTTGTCAGGTACTGGCTAAGGCTCTTGTCACCCCTATAGTGCCTTTTTAGATGGTGTTCCAAAGACCAAATTACCACCATAACAGCTGTAAATAAATGCAATATGAGGGTCATGCTGCTCAATGCTAGAAGTCTAGATCTCAAGATGCACTCGCTCGAAGCACAACTCAAAATAGATAACATTGACATTTGTGCTGTAACAGAGACCTTGTTTAAAGTGGCAGAAAGCACCCCTGCGGTACCAGGCTATAACTCATTCCACACCTTTCAGCCCTAAAACATGGACCGAAGTTCCAAATGCGGTGGTGTCTCCATGTTCATAAAGGATATGCACACCTCCAGACTAGTAGCCCAGCATAATGCATCTGAGATACTTCAGGTGCAACTAACATTGAGTAAGACTGCACTCCAGGTCATAGCCTTCTTTAGGTACCCAACCATGTCCCTAGACTCTCACTCCATGTTCCTAAGCACCCTAGAATCTATCAAGGTCCAACCCAACATTCTCATACCAGGAGCATTGGCCCAACGCTTCCTGGAATTCATCAATTTAATTGCCCTGGACCAGCTCATTCTTACCTCCACTAGAGGAAGCAACATCCTTGACCTGGTTATTACTAACATGGGCAGCCATTGCTCTACACCAATAGTCAATTCCTCCCTGGTTAGATCTGACCACAAACTAATCACAGTGGAAATCCACATCTCCCCCACACCCTCTGCAAAGGTATCCACCATGAAAAACTTCTCCAAAGTTGAGTTTGGACTCCTAAAAACAGAGGTGGCTAACTTCATAGCACCCATGCCAAAGGAAAATAGATGTATGACTGCCGAATCATACACCAGTGCACTGTATGAACACATACATAAATGCATGGAACTAGCCATACCCAACAAACCAACACTCTCTCCTCCAAAAAAGGAAGCCAGTCTGGTGATCTCTTGCCATTAATAAACTCTACAAAAGAAGGAAGAAGCTGTTGCAGAAAAAGGTGAAGTCCCAAGACTGGAAAAATTCCCTTATTAGCTTCAACAAAAAGTTGAGATCCTTCACCAAAACCACTAAAGCCAGCTATGAAGACAGAATTGTGGTAGACACTAAAAACAACCACAAAGCCTTCTTTAGTTATATCAAGAATCTCCATGGCAATACTCAGATTTGCTCTGAGTTATGTTGCAATGGTACCTCCTATACTGAGCCAACAGATATTGCCAACATACTGGCCAACAGATTCAGTGCCAACTTTACCCCCCCCCCAGGACCAATCTCAATACCGGATGAATGCCAGGCACCCTGCATTACTGCAGCACAGGTTAAAGTTGCATTGCCTAAGGCCAAGAATACAGCCTCCATGGGACCTGAATATATCCCTGGCTGTTTCGGGAGTTCCTGCCTTCCTCAATGCTATGCATCCATGAAGTTGGTGACATGATGGAGGTTATTTAAATGTGATTTAAATGGTATCAAACATTTTTCTTTTGTCTGAAGAAGTCCAACTATTCTGTCAGATGAAAAGCGTTTTTAAACAAGCGTTTTATCTGAATAAAGTCTTTTTGTACAGAGGAACTCGGTGGTCTAGCAGATTTCTTGTGGATTAGTTGATATCCCTGGCTGTGTTCTACACATGGCACACTGCTACAGTCATTCCTCCATAAAGAAGGAGTGACTACAGACCCTGGAAATTATTGCCCCATTAGCCTGATGAGTCTGATATGTAAGGCTATGGAGCACATCATCATGGACCTAATTAACAAGGATATAGAGAATCTCCAAACTCTAGATCCCATGCAATTTGGTTTTGTGAAATGTAGATCATGCCTGTTCAACCTGGTTGACTTCTTTGAGTCAGTCATCAGAGTGGTGGATGAAGGTAAGTCAGTTCATACAGCCTATCTCGATCTGGACAAGGCCTTTTATACTATTCATCACTCAGAAATTATTGATAAACTCACCAAACTAGGCATCAACCCCTATATCATTAGATGGGTTGCAAACTGGCTCACAGACAAGAACACACAGTGTGAAAGTAGTGGACTCCAAATGAGACTGCCGACCTGTCAAGAATGGAGTCCCACAAGGATTGGTCCTGGGTCCTTGCCTGTTTGGCATCTACTTCTCTGACGTCCAGGCCAACAAGGAGGGACTCTGGCTGACCAAATTTGCAGACAACTGCAAGCTAGGAGCCATTATTAACTCTCAAAGTGATGCAGACATCCTACATAAAGGCCTCACTGAGACCAATGGCTGGTGCTGAAACCATGGCCTTAAGCTTAATGCCAAAAAGTGCGTTGTCATCCCCTTTGGCAAAACTCAGTCCACTAACTACCACACTGATGGGAGCCCACTGAACATTGAAGGTGTTATAAGAGATCTGGTGACATAGATTGACAGCACCCTCTCCTTCAACCACCACATTGCTACTGTGGTCAGAAAGTCCTTCTTTGTGGCACATCTCATTACCAAGGGTTTTGCATCCAGGGAGAAAGAGGTAGTCATTTCTCTCTACTCTTCCCTCATTAGATCAATCATAGAGTGTAATGCCCCATTTGGCATGTACCTCACTAGACACCTGCAACAGCTGGAGAGGCCACAAAAGTACCTCACGAAGAGGATCCTAGGCCTTAAACACATGTCCTACATGGACAGCCTCAAACAACTCCAGCTATTCTCTGTCTCATATCATCTACTAAGAGGCAATCTCTGCTTGACTTACAAAGCCATGTCTGTCCCAGCTCTGTTAGAAATGCTACATCTAAAGAAATTCCAATCCCTCCACACCACATGCTCTAGAGACCTCAACCTCATTACCACAATCAGCAGAACATGCTGGACAGACAGGTTCATAACCCAGAGACTGCCCATGCTCTGGAATAAATTTCCCATACATGTCAAGCAGAGCACCTCACTAGCCCTCTTCAAGAGAAATCTTGAGTGGATGGGAAATAGAAAGTTCACCCCGGTGATCACTCCAGTGGCTCTACTTGATAGAGACACTGGGAACTAATGACAGGCGGCAAAATGCCAGGGCACCTCTATGGGCTAGGCTTATAAAGGCCCTGGGGCCATTAGCCTAGTACACATATGAACAATGTCTTTCTTACTACACTCGACAGCTTAGCCCCCATACAAACTAAAATAATTTAGCATAACCATACCCCATGGCTTACAAAACATATTAAACAGATTCTTATTGCCAGGGATAAAGCCTGGAAGGAATGGTATAGAATTAGAACCCCACAAAAATGAAATGAAATACAAACAACTTCATAACAATGCCAAAACACTAGTCATTTCTGACCAGAAAAATTACTTCTCTCCTCAATTAGGCTCCCAAAACAGCCCCCCACCTCTAAAATTTTGCAAATCTATTTCTTCACTCCTCGATCCTGGTATACAGCAAAATCCCACCCCATCTCCTGAAAAAGAACCAATTGCCCAAGCCTTTAACTCTCATTTAATTGAAACCAGTCAAAAACTCAAGGGTTTTTCATCTCAAACAAACATTAACTCTAACAGTTCAGAAAGCAGCACAGAACTCTCCTCACTTAAGTCCAACACTCACCTCACCCTTGTAAATGACAACATAAACTATAGCCCACCCTCACCCACATTCATTATACAACCTGTCCCCAACTCTCTAGTGCATAAACTGCTAACTAAACTAAAACCATGTTCTCTCTCAGCAGATAGACTTCCAGCAGAATATCTAAAACTCACTGCAGATGCTATTGCATACCCTTTCAGCATTCTCATCAATCATTCCATCACCGAATCTTACATTCCCTCAACTCTGGAAAAAACTCCATTGTAACATCTCTCCACAAAGGTGGCAACACCAATGATTTCTCTAATTACCAGCCCATCTTTATACTCTCACCTTTATCTAAAATCCTAGAGAAGTGTATTCATACACAGGTGCTAAAGTATCTCTCCAGTAATAACCTACTTGCCCCCACCCAACATGGCTTTCACCCCACCCACAGTACAACCACAGCCCTGATGTCTTTCACTAATACTGTTAACAAAGCCTTGGTTGCTGGTCTTCTATCTGCAGCCATTTTACTGAACTTATCCAAGGCTTTTGATGTGGTATCACACCCTAAACTACTACTCAAATCCCCAAATGCACTAGCTTTGTTTTCCAACTTACTTTCTGACATGAAACAGTCTGTCAAATGGCAAAACAAGCAATTCGATTATCTCCTAACTAAAACTGGAGTTCCTCAAGGGTCCATTCTTGGCCCACTACTATTTAACATATTCATCAATAATCTACATAAAGCATCCCATCTTAGTACACTCATTCATATGCAGACAATTCAACTATAATCACCTCTGCCAACAACCTACCAGATCTCCATCTTTTAACACAAAAAGGATTTACTTCCATTGAATCCTGGATAAATGATGATCAACTTGTACTCAATCCAAAAACATCTAAACTCTTAATATTTTCTTCAAAACTTCTAACACAAGACTTTAAAATTTTTTCACACAACAATAATGAAATTGAGCTTGTAAAATCATCAAAACTTCTGGGTATCACAATTGATCATAACTGTCCTTTGAAAGTCATATTCACAACACAATCAAGAAGACCCATTATAAACTTGGTAAGCTCTGTAGGCATAAACGTTATATGGATATGCCCACGAAGATAAAATTGGCTAAGTCTACTCCTCCCTACTCTCCTTTATGGCAGTCCCATTTTCACTAACCTACTTATTCCCTATTAGAAGATCGATGATGCATTCTTTCAAATGCGTCTTGGTTGAACTCAAAAGACAGAAACGGCAAAAGATTGAAGAAGCTTTTAAATGAATTCTTTGCCTGGGAAAGAATTCACTTGGCCGCTTCATTACTTTGCCATTTTCGGAACTGTAGTGCGGTCTCGGAGTTGGTAAATTTAAGTAGGGCGGGTGTGGGGGACAAAGCCCCCCACTTAATGTAATGTTTAAATTGTTTTATTTTTTTTTTTTTTGTTCTTGTAACAGCAATTTTTTTCCCCTAGGAAATAAATCGCTGTTCTGACAGTTCAAAATTGTAAGCTTTCGCTTACATAGGGTTGATTAATTACAGTTCGCTTTTTTAAGCATTCGGTGATCTAATATGGACCCCCTACATGCATCCTTCAAGAACAAATTACAATCCTACTACTACAAAATAGAAAAATTTGCCATCAGTATGCAAACCTGTACACATCATTGCCAAGCCTTAAAATGTTTAAACTAGCTTGAATTCTCCCACTATCTACAATACTCCCATCTAACACTCACTCACAAACTACTGTATAACCCTAATTATTGTCCCTCTCTTCAGACGTTGCTACAAACATACACCCCAACACTACATCTCAGGTCCTCAACTAAACAGTTCCTAAGTGTATCAAGCAGGACAAAGCCTTTATTCCTTCTCCTTCGCCAACCTTTGGAATGCTCTACCCACCCTGTTACTCAAATAGACTTCTACAAAGCTTTCAAAAGTGCACTAAAGTCCCATTACCTTGATAATCGTATGTGCTCCTGCAACAACTGGCCCAAACCACCTTGGTTACAATACTTTCACTAGGAAACTGTCTAATAATTCTTCCTTAACATTTCACCTCCAATTTTCCTATTTAATTTTTTAATTCCTGTCTTACTCCTTTATAAGCTACTTGGACTGCTTTAGCAGCTTAATAGAAGAACCTTATTGTTAAGTGTGTGTGTGTGTGTGTGTGTGTGTGTGTGTGTGTGTGTGTGTGTGTGTGTGTGTGTGTGTGTGTGTATGTGTATGTATGTGTATGTATGTGTATATATATATATATATATATATATATATATATATATATATATATATATATATATATATGGGTCCCCTTTGGTAGATCGAACTTTTAAATGTTCAAAGACAATATGGCTGAGACCATAACTTCGAACATTTAAAAGTCCAAATGGACTGAATGGAGATCTCACGAACCAAATGAAACAAAAATAAGACCAAAATGTTCACAATGCACGGGACCCTTGTCCGGAATGACACACATGCAAAAAAACTAGCAGCGTTTTTATTAATATTTAAAACCAAGCGTTTTCACCACAGAATACTATGGCTTCATCAGAGGAATGAAACAACTGGGGAAACATTCCCCAGATATACCAACAGTCAGGAAATGACATCATAGTTATAATCTGGAATAAAATTTCCACAACGCTTAACCATCAGTAATGCTAAAACAGGCAGCATACATCCATGATGCTAACCAAACAATACGTTAAAAATTTTTGACAAATGAAAAACTATAAAAGAATGTAAAAAAACTATATATATAAACATTCAATCAGTTAGGACCAATAAAGTTGATGGAAAATCAACAATAAAATAGCAAGAAACCCTCTCTCAAATTAGTAACTATCTAAAAGTTCAATAGTACATTATATGTAGTACATCCAAAATTAGTTCTTGTGAAAGCTAACATGATTCTGCGACCAATTCGTCCTGCGAACATTACTAGCAGGGAAAATAATTGTGGCAAATGAATATTATTCATACCATATCAATTACTGTTACCCCAAAGTGGCTATCTTAAGTAGCTCTTTAATTTCAACACTGGTGTAATATTACAGTTAGTATTAAGGCCAGGATGCCTGAAGGCATCGAACTGCAACTGCCACTCTAGTTCTCGATTCTCGAGTATCAGTGAAAATGGTCAGTGAAAACTATGACCGGGTTCAAACCAATATGCTTAGCCAATGCATTATCACCTTTGCTGTTCTTGATGGCGATATATGTTTCATACATTCGTCACACGGACCCTACGGTCCGTCTTGCCGATGTAAAAGGCTTGACAACAGTCACACATGGCTATGTAAATAATCGATTTACTCTCACAGTTCAGTGGGAAGCGAATGAAATATTTTTTGCCCCTGACTGTAAACATTTCACCTGGTTTAACCTTATCACAAAATTTACAAAATTTTGTTAAAGGTATATTGAGACATATCTGCATACAGAGCGGAACGCAATGTAGTGGGATCTCGGAGTTGGTATATTTAAGTAAGGGGGGTGTGGGGAGTGTCGGAAGGGTGTAGCCCCCCTGCTAGAGCAGTTTAATTTTGTTTTTTTCTTTTTTCCTTCAGTGTTCGAACTATTACAAGTTCAAACATATGGTCTCTGCCATACTTGGTTTGAACTTGTTATATGTTCAATCTACTGAAATCGATTTATATATATATATATATATATATATATATATATATATATATATATATATAGTGGATATAAAAAGTGTACACACCCCTGTTAAAATGCCAGGATTTTGTGATTTTAAAAAAAATTAGACCACAATAAATCATTTCAAAACTTTTCCCACCTTTAATGTGACTTATAACCTGTACATTTCAATTGAAAAACAAACAAATCTGTTAGAGGAAAAAATATAAAAAATAAAAAGCGTACGATAAGCTGGTTGCATAAGTGTGCACACCCTTAAACTAATACTTTGCTGAAGCACCTTTTGATTTAATTAAAGAATTCAGTCTTCTTGGGTGCACACCTGCCATCAATTAAAGAGACTCTGATTAACCCCAAATAAAGTTCAGCTGTACTAGTAGGATTTTCCTGACATTTACTCAGTTGCTTGCTACAGCAAAAGCCATGGTTCGCAGAAAGCTTACAAAGTATCAAAGGGATCTCATTGTTGAAAAGTATCAGTCAGAAGATGGATACAAAAAAATTCTTGGATATACTATGTAACACAGTGAAGACAATCATCAAAAAGTGGAGAAAATACGGGACAACAGTGATGTTGCAAAGAACTGGACTTCCCTCCAAAATTGATGAAAAGACAAGATGAAAACTGATCAAGGAGGCTGCCAAGAGACCTACAGCAACATTGAAGGAGCTGCAGGAATTTCTGGCTAGTACTTAGTTGTGTACTACATGTGACAACAATCTCCCATATTTTTCATATGTCTGGTGTATGGGGTAGGGTTGCAAGATGGAAGCCTTTTCTTACACAGAAAAACATCCAGGCCCAGCTAAATTTTGCATGACAATACAGCAAGTCTCCCAAAAGTATGTGGGAAAATGTGTTATGGTCTGATGAGACCAAAGTTGAACTTTTTGGTCACAATTCCAAAAGGTATGTGTGGTGCAAAACAACACTTTGCATCACCAAAGGAACACTATCCCCATGGTGAAGCATGGTGGTGGCAGTATCATGCTTTGACGTTGCTTTTCTTCAGCTGGACCTGGGGCTTTAGTCAGGGTGGAGGGAATTATCAGCAGTTCCAAATACCAGTCACTTTTGGCCCAAAACCTTCAGGCATCTGCTAGAAAGTTGAAGATTAAGAGGAATTTTGCCTTTCAACATGACAATGACCCCAAGCATACATCCAAATCAAGAAAAAAAATGGCTTCACCAGAAGAAAATTTAAGTTTTGAAATGGCCCAGCCAGAGCTCAGACCTAAATCCAATAGAAAATCTGTGGGTTGACCTGATGCAATCTGACAGATCTGGAGTGCTTTTGCAAGGAAGAGTGGGCAAATATTGCTAAGTCAAGATGTGCAATGCTGATAGACTCCTACCCAAGAAGACCTGAATGCTGTAATTAAATCAAAAGGTGATTCAGCAAAGTATTAGTTTAAGAATGTGCACACTTATGCAACCAGCTTATTGAACAGTTTTTATTTTTTATATTTTTCCCCTAAAAGATTTGTTTGTTTTTCAATTAAATTGTACAGGTTAGAGGTCACATTAAAGGTGGGAAAAGTTTTTAAATGATTTATTGTGGTCTCATTTTTTTATATCACAAAAACCTGGCATTTTAATAGGGGTATGTACACTTTTTATATCCACTGTGTGTATGTATATGTGTATATATATATATATATATATATATATATATATATATGTGTGTGTGTGTGTGTGTGTGTGTGTGTATATATATATATATATATATGTGTGTATATATATATATATATATATATATATATATATATATATATATATATATATACATATATACATATATATTAAACCTTCTATAATTGATGTTTTTTTCTCTATAGTTGATGATAAAATATCTCACTAATCTTTGCAACTGTTTGCAACTTATGAAACCTTCTGTATTGTTTTCATTGTAACCATACTGCAGCTTCTTTTTAAATGCTGTACATAAATGCTGCTAGAATGTTATAACCTTTTATTTGTAACTGTAATTGGAGCTTTTCTCCCCGGGCCTCCACTGAAAATGGATCACTGGTCCAGTGGGCTTTCCCAGTCACCAGATGTCAATAAATAAATAAATCATGGCACCAATGTTAGTTTGTTAGCATATATTGAACTATAGTAGTGTAGGTATTATATTTTCCTGTGTTTGTTGCTTATTATCACAAGTGTTCCTGACAGTGTAAGTGTGGGATATCTACCACCTGATGTCAGAGTACCAGCAAACTCTGATGATGATGGTGGCCAAACAGAGGCACAGTTGGGGTGGTGCAGAGGTTGAATCTGACATTGAGGTGGACATACAGCCATCCCTTATAATTCTGTCAGACACCATCAGTAAGCCAACTCCTACCCATTCCAGTGAGCACTCAGATATTGGACAGGTGGAGGGTAAGACAGTTGATCAGTGAAGTGTGATTACTGCGGCTTCAACGTCTGTTGCCTCTGGCCATAGCCAAAGTATGGGCAAGGTGCACCGCATGAGGGTTGTTAGCAGTGCTCCGAGGAGGGCTGCTGCCTGCCTGATCCAGGTGTCTCTTCCTGTGCCACTTAACATATGTTTAGAGCTGTCACGGAGTCACAGGCACATTCCCACAGGTTCTCCAGAGAAATGCTTAGGGTTGTAGATGTGGCATAGGCTGACATGCATGACTGTCTTCACCATGTTGCCAATTCAGTGGATCAGATGAATGACACTTTGGAACAGGCAGTGTCTGTGATGGAACGTCTGCTGGGAGGGAGATAGCATCCTCATTGGCTAGGTCAGCCATATCAGCTGCTGTTAGCCAATGTGGCCATGCCTGATCATGCTGCCATAGTGGCAGTACTTCCACTGCTCCATCAGTGGTTGAGCTGTCCACACTCAGACATGGCAAGCCATGGGTTCATGGTCTTGGGTGCCCTTATGAGGGAACTTGTTCAGCAGGCATCAGTCACATTCAGGTAGCAGGAGTGCATCTGCCCTTGGTCATGAACATGCCAGTGCAACTCCTGGTAGAGCAGTTCTCATGGTTGAGTATGACAACAATGAACTGCCACCTTTACCATGCACAGCTCACACCTGTCTGACATACCAAGATGTACAGCTAGCACAGAGCTTGGCTGTGTTTATGAAGACACTCGCACACCAGTTTCACCTGGAGGATCCATACAGACACACACATAACAGTTACATGGTTCAGCTGTGAAGCTTAAAACTCATTTTGTCTCACTGGCCATTTGTTACTTTATCCAAATGTTTGCCTGCTTTTCTTTCTTACTGACACACACACACTGACCATTTATGTCAGCCTAGGCATCTTGCCTGCCCCCCCCCCAACGCAACAGCCTGTGCAAGTGATGATAGCTGTGCCATGTCCCTGTTTTCTATCTTTTGAATTCAGGGATACATAAGCTTTGTGTCTGATGCTCAGGGTGCATAGCTGAATTAGTGCTTAGTATATCTGCATTTGTGATGTTGAATTGGTAATTGTACCTTTAACTCGTATTGGTCTTAGAAAGTTAGTTGATGGCATCACACTTTTTTGCATCAATATTGTTAACGATGTTGTGAGAGTTGTGAGAAATGAAACTGAAATACGTCTCATTACTTTCTAACTTCTATCTTTAATAATTTTCCAGTACAAATGTATGGTGCTAAACTGAGGGCATGTGGCGACCATCAGTACTTTTGAGAAATATGACTGTGTGAATCTTTGATGCCTGAGGCCTGCTACTTAATAATGGACCCATACAAGTCAAATAAGTCTCTGTTGTCACATGTTAAGATACTTTCTGAACAAATCACCCACCTTTTACTTGCTTACACTACCAAGTAACAACATGCAAGGATATGCCAGTCATTCATATTATTACACAATATATTCCAGGTTCAACACTTACCTTGTAAATCCAGCAGTTGCAAAATAGTTTTAGTTCAGTGCTGACTCTGATACTAGCAGTAGACAACCATTACATGAGTAGGTAAAGGTTGTGAGTGTTAACTGGCATCAATGTTACTATATGTATGTGCATAGGAGGAAAATTTTAGCACCTTAGGTGGTGAGTGAGTGTGCTATGTGTTGTCTCTTAGCCATTGCAAGGGCATATTGAACACGTCTATGTCTGCATACACCCACAGCAGCTGCTGGTTCCCCCTTTGACTCCTCACCTGTGTGTAGCTGTGGTGACCTTGCCATTGGTGGTGGGATGTGTGCCCCTTCCCAGTGTTTGTTGATCCTGCTGAAGCTGTTTTCTCAGGATGATGCTGCATAGCATGGCACATACAGTGAATATTTTAATACATCTAAGTGGATTGTCCTGTAGGGATCCTCCAGATGTATCAAGACACTGGAACTGTGACGTCAGCAGCCCAAACACATGCGCTATGATATTTTTGGTTTGAGTATGTGCCTTACTATGGCATTCTTCAGCAGGTGTGTTTGCATTTCTGTTGGGCGTCATCAGCCATGGTTCCAGAGCATAACTTGCATCCCCCAGTAAATGATCCTATGGAATATCTTCCCTAGTGAACATCTGATACTATTGGAAGGTGTGCCAGATATGTGAGTCATGGTAACTGCTTGGGTTGCCAGCACACATTCAGGATGATTTCCTTGGCATTACAAATGACTTGGCAGTTAATAGAGTGGGAGCCCTTTCTATTTATGTAGAGCCTTCCCTGTTCCCCGGGTGGTGCCTTACTTTCTACATGTGTGCAATCTATGGCATCCAGTACTTTAGGGTAGTGTGCTACAGGATAGAACTCCTGCATATTTCTGCCCCTGTCCCCAGGGGTATAGGGAAAATATATAGCATTCAGGAACTGATGGAGGCTTCTGGATGCGGATGCCTGTGACATCCCCAGCATGTCTCCTGTTGTTCTCTGAAAGGTACCTGTAGCCAACATTCTAAGTGCTACAGATACCTTTGTCTCCAGTGGGATGGGTTCCCCTTGGTTTGCCCTGGCTCTGAAATGAAGACAACAGAGGTTGCAGAGTTCCTGTAGTGCGTCTCTACCCACCCTGTAGTACTCATCACAATCTGCATGATGTGGAAATTGTAAAGTTAAATGGGGTCTAAAAACTCTTCTCCTTGGCCTTGGTCTATTGGCAGCAGCATAGACTTCAGCCTGTTGCACATAGACATGACTAAAAGCAACAGCAGCCCCTAACAGTCTTTCAGTGTAGATTCCTTTCTGTTTCTGTATTCCAATAGGGTTTGGAAATCACAGGGAAAACCAACACTGAGTCTACACAGTTGCTTTATAGCTTGTTGAATAGCTCCTCCATATTGGATTGGTTGATTAGCATACAATACAGCTGCTTATGCTGTAATTAGCATGCCACAGTGTTTACCTTGTTTGTGCAGCTCTGCACACTGTGTAGAGCCACTTGGTGAATCCAAAACAGTTTGCTATCATATCTGCATCACGCTGAGCACACAGTGTAAATGGACAAAGAAGGCTTTATTGAATCTGGCTAATTGTTTATTTTCAAACTGATTTTGATTTTTCTTTTTGAGACAGCTCTTTTAAATGTAATTTAATTTGTGCAGAATGGTCAAAACAGTTTAAAGCTAAATTAAATAAGCAATGATGTCTCATTTGCTTTTGACAGGCAGCTTACTTACAGAAGGCTGGAGTGAAGACAGCTGTACTTGAGCGACGCCATGTACTTGGAGGGGCTGCAGTTACAGAAGAAATTATACCAGGTATGAAACCTTTTCAGAGCATTTTACCTTACCTTGTAGTTTTCCTTAGTCAGTAAAGAATGTTAAGCATGTATTGTCTTCATCACTAATTTCTATGATATTTCTAGATGCACTGCAACAATTTAATATGACATTTCACATCTACACAATGTTTTTTGGACTCTGTCTTGTAATATGCAAGGTTTCTATAAATGTATCTGCTGCTCTTTCCAGGTGTTTATCAGCAGGCTTAATTGTTTAATTTATTTATTTATCTGACATTTGTTAACTGGGTTGGTCCGACTGAGCCAGTGCCCTTTTTCAGCAAAGACCCGAGGAGAAAAGCCTAGAGCATTACAAACATTATTAGAGAAAATAGATCGAAACATAAAATTTGAAACATAAATTGTGGCATAACTTAGTTGTGTAGGCAAAAAAGGTACAAAATAGTGGAAGCATTTTAGGAGGCTCAAACAACATCATATCAAAGAAAAAGGAAGTTTATTGGAGGCTAAAACAACATCATGTCAGAAAAAAGGAAGGTTACAAGAAACATAAATTGAGGCAATTAGATATTTATTTATGCACATTGATACAAAATAGTGGAACAACCTAGAAAGTTCAAGCTACAACCTACTTGAGATAAGGGAGTGTACAAGAGAAAAAAATGTTTAAATTAGTAAGAATAGTTCAGGAGGTAGATAGAGTATTGTTAGAGATAAGAAGCATAAGATGTGGAGTGAGATAACTTAGGGGGGATTTAGTAAAGGTGTTAACAAGGTAATAGGCAGAAAAGGAGGGAAGGAATCAGTAAAAGGAGAGTGGGTGTTTATGTAGGGTTGTGGCAGTAACAGATCCACAAATCTGAGAGGGTATCGTTTAGTGCTTTTTGGAAACTATTTGTGTGTGTGTAGTAGCTCTTACATTGTAAAGGAGTTTGTTCCAGGCTAGAGATACCGAGTATTTATAGAAAAGTTTTCAAACGGTTCTTTTGGGCTTGTTATACATCCAAGAGATGTTGGTCAGACCTTCGTAGGGTGTGTTTTGGGGTATAGAAGGACACTAGAGAAGAGAACGCAGGGCAGGTAGTGAACTTATAGAGGATGGAGTGAATTATGTGAAACTGTGATACAGGAAGTTATTGCGAGAATTCTAAACCACTGTAGGTTTTTAGTGAAAGACAGCAGTGACAGGAGTAAGGTTGGTTTGAGGCGAATCTAGCAGTTTTGTTAAAAGTTTGTTCAAGTTTGGAAGTTTGAGTAGCATGTATACGAGAGGCAGAAATAAGACTGGGTTAGTCTTTTTGATACAGTGCTGAACTTGTAAGTCAAATTTTAACTGATTGTCTAGGATAGTACCAAGGAGCTTTGTATTGGATTCTGCTTTAACAATAGCGTTACTGAGTGATGAAATGGTAAAAGTAGCTTTGTGATGAGTGAGATTTTGGAAAGAAAATAGGTTGGTTGTTTTTTTTTTTGGGGGGGATTAAGCCAATTTTAAACAGAAGAGAGAGAGTTTTGTCTAAGCGTGTGAAGTTGAGTGAGATTGTCCGAAGAGGAGATTAATGTAGTCATCTGCATATTGTATTAGAGAGGAGTGAAAGTACTATGTGTAAAGGTTGTTAGTAAATATGTTAAAATAGTAATGGTCCTAGAATCGAGCCCTGGGGGACTTGTGTTTGGATGGGGAGGAAAGGGGAGTGGGAGGTGAGCCATCTGACAGACTGAAGCCTGTTGGTAAGGTAGTGGGAGAACCAGTTGAGAGTGGGAGTTGAGAAATGAAGGCTGGCTAATTTTGTTAGAAGCTTTTGGTGTGAGACTGTGTCAAAGACGTTTGAGAGGTCTAGGAAAAGATGAGAGCCCACTTTGTTGTTGTCTCTAACTTCAGCGACAGTATTTGTGAAAGATATCAGGGCAGTAGTAGTACTATGGTTGTGGTGAAATTTGTGTTGGGTTGGTGACAGAAGATTTTCATGGAGAAGATAGTTGAGAAGTTGAGTATGGATGCATTTTTCAAGGATTTTTGAAAGTGGGGACAGAATGGCTATGGGCCTGAAATTGGAAGGGTCAATAGAGTTTTCTCTTTTGTATAGAGGTGTGGTATAGAATGTTTTTCAGATGTCAGGGGCTATAGATTCTTGGATAAATCTGTTGATTAGTGCAGAGATTGTATAAGCTATAGATTCAGCAGTGAGCTTTAAAACGGGGGGTAAATTATCAGCTGAGGGAGAGCATGGCTTTAGTTTGCTGAGGAGAGATTTTATGGAAGCAGCGGAAACTAGTTTTGAAAAGGGGGTTTTGTCAGTTGGTGGTGGTTTGGAGTTGGGGGCTTTTGGGGTTAGTTTGCTGATGGAGTCGATAAAGTGTAGTAGGATTTCCAGGGTGAAGAATCCTGTTGATAGTACTACAGAATATCTTGAGATTGGAGTGGCGGTTTGCTTGTGTCTTTAGGTAAAAGTTTTCTTGTCATTGTTCACCTGTTTTTTTGGTATGATTTCTGAGTTCTTTATCATTTTGAAGGTGTTTAGGGGATTTGGTTTTTAGCCAGGTTTTCCAAGCACTATTTACTTTGTGCATTAGTGTGTGAGTGGACTGTGTAAGCCAGGGAGCAGAGAGTGATTTTGTCCTTATTTTCCTGATTGGATCTTAATTGTTTAATTTATTTATTTATCTGACATTTGTTAACTGGGTTGGTCCGACTGAGCCAGTGCCCTTTTTCAGCAAAGACCTGAGGAGAAAAGCCTAGAGCATTACAAACATTATTAGAGAAAATAGATCGAAACATAAAATTTGAAACATAAATTGTGGCATAACTTAGTTGTGTAGGCAAAAAAGGTACAAAATAGTGGAAGATGTGGTTACATTTTTGAACATCATCATTAAAGGGAAGATATTGGAGGAAGGACCAATTGATGAGGGACAGTCTGTTGTTAAATATAAAAGGGTTAAAACTAGAGAGTTTATGGCAGTCTTTGTATTTATGAGACCTGCGCAGTTGGAGGGAGTGTCTATGGAGATAGGTAGTCAGGTGCTCACTTATGGTATCTGGTAATGTGCTGGGGTTGTGATAAAGGTTTGGGTTAGATGTTAGGAGCCAGTCAATAACAGAGCTGGTATTGGAGTGTTTGTTTACATGGGTTGGGGTTGAGATTAGTTGGGAGAAGCTGTGAAGATCAGTGTAGGAGTTTGTGGTGTCAGTGGTTAGTGTTTTCCAGTCTATGTTTACATTGCCAAGAATCTTCTTCTTCTTCTTCTTTCAGCTTTTCCTGGTTAGGGGTCACCACAGTGGATCACATGTCCACTCATGAGTGGCAGTGGAGTTTTACAGTGTGAAGTTGCCAGCCTGGTGCCCAACCTTCCACGGAAGACACACACATGCATGCACTCATGCCTAGGGCCAATTTAGAGTGTCCAATTCACTTACAGCATGTCTTTGGGATGTGGTAGGAAACTGGAGCACCCTGAAGAAACCCATGTGACCACAGGGAGGACATGCAGACTCCACACAGAAGGTTCCCCAGCCAAGGATCGAACCAGAGAAACTCTTGCTGTGAGGCAACAACGCTAACCGCTGCACCACCGTGGCTGCCCCTTTACATTGCCAAGAATAATTGTTTCATAGGCTATGGAGTGAGAGATGCAGGAAAGAATGCATTCGAGGATGGGGATGTTGTTACCTGGAGGGATATAAATGGCAGTGATTCCAAACTTCTTATGATTGTTTAAATAACAATTTACTATAAGTACTTCAGCAGGGTGAAAGTTATGGAGTGACATAGATAACAGGGATAGGTTGAGTTGTTCTGAGTAGAGTATAGCAATGCCTCCTCCTTTTTTTAACCCTATCCGGGCAAAATATATTATACCTGTGCTGTGGGAAATCATTATCAGATATATGAGCCTTTAGCCAGGTTTCTTATAGAGTTATGATGTCAGGGGTATGTTGGGCAATCCATGAATGGAATAAAGTGGTTTTGTTAAGGATAGTTTGGATGCTAATAGATAAAATGAAGTGTTTAGTTGAGGAAGAGGAGAAGGGGTGTGGAAGGGGTGTGGAGGGATGGGAAGAGGTGGAGGATGGTGGGACTGGATAAAGAGACAAGTGTAGGGACCAGGATTAGGGTGAATATCCACGGGCAAAAGTAGAGTTAGGGTAAACATAGTTAGTAAATCAGTGTTGGAGTGATAGGTATGGTAGTTTGGCTTAGTTTTGTGGGGAGTGAGGGGAGCTGGAGTAATTTGATCTTATGTTGGTGTGTGTAAGAGAAGCTGTAAAGTGAGGGAGCAATTAAAAATATGTAAATTATTTCATTATTATATAGGATATGTGTGAGTGTGGGAGGTTGGTTAATGTGTGTTAGATTAACATGGCATGTGGTTGAGAAGGATAGAAGGGGAAGTAATGGATTAGTAAAGAGAACAAGGAACATGTTAGGGAATTCTGTGATGGTATGAGGAGAGATGTTTTATGAGAGGAGTGGATGGAAGGAAAAGTGGGTAGTTAAGAGAAGTTATGATAGGCTGGAGAAGAGAGGAGCTGATATGATAATATGCAGAGGAGAGCAGAGTTTAGTTAAGTAATTGTAGTTGATGTTTGAGGGAGGTGGGGTAAAGGGGGTGATGAAGTAGGGGAGAGTAAGAGGCTGGGCTGATAGGGAGGTGTGGTTATAATGGGGCTGTGGATTGGAGGGTTTAAGCAGGAAGAGGTGGGTGAAGTGGGGAGTGGCTAACTAGGGCTTAGGTATAAATGTAGATTATGTGGGGGTGGGTGAGAATAAGGGTAGGGGAGCGTAGTGAGCTCAAGCATAGTGAGGGTAAATGGATTGGGTAGAAGCAGGCTGGAGATATTGTGGCAGCAAAAAACAATCTGTTAATCAGGTAAGTTCAAATCAGGACTATACAACATATGCTGATGTATAGCAAATTGTTAAGAAGGAAACATTTTTATAAAATACATGTTTACCAGTTTGCAAAAAAAAAATCTTAAAAGAAAAAAATGTTTATTTTTCACGTTGCAGAATTAAGAAAGGGAGAGATAAAAAATTATACTTTGAGGGGGACTAATGAGAATAGAAGGAGTGGGGGGAACAAGAGTGGGTGTCTAGACTTTGAGTAAACACAACTGAAAGCTCTATCCAAAAGGTTAATTCAGTATATCATTACAGAGTTGCAGGGCAAAACGAATACATAATATGTAGCTAGTAAACTTTTTTTAAAGATGTTAGTTCACTGTTTGGAGTCCATTGGAGGGTTATTTGGATTTAAGAGCCAGCCAGCCAATGTACAAGGCAGTGGAGTGGTTAGACTAACTGAAAGGAAAAGGCGAGAGAAAGTTGCATTAGGAATATAGCTGGCAACTCGACACTGTAAAAGTCCACTGCCAATCATTAGGAGAGATATTTGCAAACTAATAAAATTATATAGCGGACAAGAGTAAAAGACAAAGATTCATAAATCAATTAACAACTGTTAACAAGTTCCAGTAAAGGTACATTCACAGTAAATTAAAATATCTGTAAAGTGTGGCTCAGCTACAAAATTTAAAGTATACAATCAGCTATACTTCTTAAAAACTGCAATTACATGTTCCAGTTAAGATACATTTCTAAAACATTACAGCTTCTATAGTGTGTGGCTAAAATTCATTTAGATACAAAAATGTGTCTCTGCAGTATGGCTAGGCAACTAACATTGTAAACTGTCACTGTAATGGATATATTAAAAACATCTGTTGCATAATAGTACCTTTGAGTTTTCACCGTTCACTAAAGAAAACAGTGTAAATGCAAAATTCACTATGTATAAAATGGCAGTCTGCCTACTATAGCAAAATTAAAAAAAATAATGGTCTCAGGAGCAGAACTATCTGTCAATTGCCAAATATATGCAGTAAAAAGGAATATTTATCGCAAATGTTCACTTAAAAAAACAGTGCAAACTCAATTTCACAACGTATAAAATGGCAGTCTGCCCACCATAGCAAAATTAAAAAATAATGGTCTAAAGAGCAGAACTATCGATCGATTACCAAGTGTATGCAGTAAAAAGGAATAGGGGCAGCCACAGTGGTGCAGCGGTTAGCTTTGCTGCCTCACAGCAAGAGGTTCTTCAGTTTAATTCTCAGCTGGGGTGCCTTCTGTGTGGAGTCTGCATGTCCTCCCTGTGGTCGCATGGGTTTCCACCGGGTACTCCGGTTTCCTCCCACATCCCAAAAACATGCTGTAGGTGGATTGGACACAATAAATTGGCTCTAGGCATAAGTGCATGCGTGTGTGCCTTCTGTGGAGGGTTGGGCGCAAATACAGGATGTTCACAAAAGCTGGTCTCTTACATTATAAAAGTTATTTGTTACTGCTAGGCGCCAGGCTGGCAACTCGACATTGTAAAACTCCACTGACTAATCAGCGAGCGGACAGGTGATCCACACTGCCCTAACTGGAAAAAAAGAAGAAGAGAAGAAAAAAAAAAGTAAAAAGGAATGTTTATCAGAAAGTAGAACTGGACTTTCCTACTAGCAGATACATATGGGCTTCCTATCAAAATATGAGACATCATACTGCAAGTCCTGACCTTAGAAAAAAATAAACTGAAAACCAGAGAGGTTCCAAAAATTCCAAACATGCTATATTAAACTTTTTTTTTTTTTGGGCTGCATGTATACTGCAAACCTCTGAAATCTGAGATTTTAGTAGCCTAGAGTAGGGGGAATAGTCCGAAATGTAAAAATCTTATAATCAGTGCATATGTCCCTAGTTTTCCACTTTTTACAGTTCTGAAAATTGTAATTATTGCTCTTGAATAATCAACAGACACGTGTGTGTGTGTGTGTGTGTGTGTGTGTGTGTGTGTGTGTGTGTGTGTGTGTGTGTGTGTGTGTGTGTGCATGTGCACGTGTGAGCATGTGCATGTATAGATATGTATACTGTAAGTGGGTGGATATGCATATGTGTTTGCATGCTCTGTGGTTGAGTTGTGCACCCTCTGTGAATGTTTCAACAGTTTAATCCCATTACTTGCTATAATAGATTTCAGCTGCCCATGACTATGAATAGGATAAAACAAATATCAGAAAAAAATGAATAAGTGAATGAAAATATACCCATTTAAGCTTCAAGTGTATATCAGTTTTTCAGACATTTTCAGGATATGATAAATATGCTATCACTTGGTAAATACAATCTCATATAAGGGTTACCGTGTCTTTTGTTAAACATTTCTTTGACAAATGCTAGTGGAAGTCGATTTTCTGATATCTTGAAGTGCCACTTCTTTGAAATTGGTGAGTGGGTATTGAAAGAGGGTTAGAGCGTGTATGTGTGTGTTTGAGTGTTAGAGTTAGGGTAAGGGTTAGATAAAGGTATAGGTGTGTGTGTGTGTGTGTGTGTGTGTGTGTGTGTGTGTGTGTGCATTTTAGGCATGGGGTTGAGGTTAGGGAAGGCGTTAGAAAATCAAGCACTTATATATGTGCGTTTATAATATGTTATCTATTGTGTACTCTAAATGATGCCCAAATCTATACTTAAATGCCTTTTTTTTGTATATATGTTTGTGTATATATGTATGTGTGCATGTATGATAATCAGGATGTTTAAACGTATGTTAGTTATAATGCTTATCTTAAATGTATTGCATATTGATTGTGAATATGGCAAATTATGTAGATTTTTGTTCATTGTTAATTACACTTGGCCCAGATTGCTGCTGATAAGAGTCCTATACCAGCCTTCTCACCTGATTAACAATCAAAATAAATTAAAAATAACTAAATATAAAAAGCTTGAGACAGAAAGATTTTTTACAAAATTATCATATTTTTCCAGTGTCATAATGGCAGACTTATCAACTATGGTTCATAGTTTCATAGGTAGGTACTAGGCTATTGGCCCTAAGGCCTATATAAGCCTAGCCAAAGATACCCTGGCTTTCGCCACCCAAGAAAATTATTTTCCTGTGCCACTGTCGAGCAGAGCCACAGAAGTGATCCCTGGGGTGAATTTCCTATCTCCCATCCAATCATTAAGATTTTTCTTGAAGAGTGCTAATGAGGAGCTTTGTTTGATATAGATAGGTAGTTTATTCCAGAGTATGGGAAGTCTCTGGTACAGGAATCTATCACTCCAGCATGTTCTGTTTATTGTGGTGACGAGGTTTAAGTCCCTAGAGCATGTAGCTCATAGGGATTGGGATTTCTTTAAGTGGAGCATGTCTAAAAGCTTTGGGTTTGACATAGCTTTGTGTGTTAGGCAGACATCGCCTCTGAGTAGGCGATATGCAATGGAGTAAAGCTGCAGTTTTTTGAGACGGTCTGCATAGGGCATCTCTTTGAGGCCGGTAATCCTCTTTGTGAGGTATTTCTGTGGCCTTTTCAGTTGTTGTAGATGTCTTGTGAGGTACATACCAAAAGGGGCATTGTACTCTATAATGGGTCTAATGAGTGATGAGTAGAGGGGAACAATGACCTCTTTTTTCCTGGACGAGAAACCTTTTGTGATGAGGTGTGCCACATAGAAGGATTTCCTGACTACTGTGGCAATGTGATTATTAAAGGAGAGACTACTGTCCACCTGTGTCCCAAGGTCTCTTATCACACTTTTGGTGTTAAGTAGACTACCACCTATGTGGTAGTTCATGGGTACTGAGTTTTTACCAAAAGGAATGACAATGCACTTTTTGGCATTGAGCTTGAGGCTATGGCTTTGACACCAGGCATCTGTCTCAGCAAGGCCCTTTTGTAGGATGTCCACATCTTTTGGAGTTTTGTTTATGGCTCCTAGTTTGCAGTCATCTGTGAACTTCACTAGCCAAATACCTTCTGTGTTGGCCTGTACTTCAAAGAAGTAGATACCAAACAGGAGAGGACCCAGGACTGAACCCTGTGGTACTCCACTTTGTCACTGGTCTGAAGCTGGATTTGGAGTCTGCTACTTTCACAGTGTGGGTTCTGTCAGTGAGTCAGTTGGCAACCCATCTTGTAACATAGGGATTTATACCTAGTTTAGTGAGTTTATCTATAATTCCAGAGTGGGGGAATGGTGTCAAAAGCCTTGGCGAGATCTAGATAGGCTGTGGGAACCACCTTACCCTCATCTATGGCTTTGGTGACTGCTTCAAAGAAGTCTATCAGGTTTAGGAGACATGATCTGCCTTTTACAAACCCGAACTGGGTGGGGTCCTGAGTTTGGAGATTACCAATGTCATTGTTTATAAGTTCCATGATTATACGCTCCATAGCCATGCAGACCAGGCTCGTTAGGTTAACATATTGTAACCTGTTTGGGGATAACGTCACTCAGTTACACAAATTACTTACAAAAACCAAAATCACAACCATATCTGGTGTTGCTGTAAATAAAAATGAGCCAAGATCTCTGTCACTCCACTCTACTAGTTTTAACTGTCTTCATAGGTAAGACTAGGCTAGCTGCCTTTGTGGCCATTTTACATCAAGCCAATTTTCCTTAAAAGGTGAGAATCAAACCCTGCATCTCGTATCTGAGAGTTCACCTCAACCATTATACCAATCCCCAGCCACCATGGTCTTAATCCTTTCTCTTTATATGCATTGGATGTGGTTCTCCCCTCTAGTTTAGCATAAATATAGTATTTAACTATATTAAACTACATTAAACACTCAGTGTAAAGTATATCATATTCTATACATTAAACTGTGTCATTGCTGTCTGTTCTAATGTGCTAATTCCCATAACACTGATTTTTGTACTTTAGTTGACTGTTTTACAACATTACTTGCTAAAACTTAAAGAGGAGTCAGGTCTTTACATTGTCTTTGTTTCAGCACTTGAATGCTCTGTTTACAGTAATGATCAGTTTTAACTGAATGTATGTCATGTTAAATAGTTCTTGATATTATCAGTTCTCCTTCTGTGGTTTGGTCCGAGTTTTGGGGCCGAAAAGCATGGTATGAGGTATAACCTGGTAGTGCTGGGGTGCTCTCGGGAGCCTTGAACCAGGTTTCTGTGTTACTGAAGTGGGTGTTGCATTTTGTGTAAGTTGGAATGAATTTTGTTTGGTCTCCTACTACTTTCTAACACATTCTCCCTAGTCATAGTCTCTCTCTCTCTCTCTCTATATATATATATATGTGTGTGTGTATGTATAGTCTTTAATATTATTAATACACTAATTGTCCAACACTAAATATTTGTTTTTCCACATGGTTGGCCTATTTACCCGCTATCAGCACGCTGCTTTATGCTCACCACCTTCAATTATCTGGTCTTTTTTTCTCCTCACAAGACAGTTAGGCTTGGAAAAAGTATTTGGAGCATGAATTCGTAGTTAGGGCAGCATAATAAGAATAACACTTGTTATTCTTTCAATAGGTGCTATCCATAATACTGTAAAACAGAAGGTGTTCAAGTAATTGATGCTGTTTTAGAGTGTGGCATGCCCCCAGCAGTGCAGAGAAGACTTACTCAATATTCTTCAGAGGCACCTGTAGTTTACCCCTCTCTGCCTCCTTACTGCTTTCAATACTTTAGATAATTGTGGTAGTTGTTGTTTTTGTATCCTATTTCACAGTGCCTGAATATTAAGAACAGTGCCACAGCCAAGACTGCAGGTTCAGAAGGTATACATTGCTTACCTGTTTTGTACTGATGTTATTTCCTCCTGTGTGGGCTGCTTTCATGTTTAAACTCCCTTGAGCACCCAATGGTACATCAATGCAGTTGTACTGCTCCCTTTCTGCAAGGTTTGCCTTATCACTAGTTTACAGTGGCGTACCTTTACTTTTAGTTTCTGCCTTTTAACAGCCACAACAAAAGTCTGCCTCAGGCCATTTTTTGTTTTCCTTTGTTGTGCTGGCTGTGCAGAATCACTTGGGTTGAGAAGCCCCAGTTTCCCACTAATGTGGAAAGTTTGGCCGCTTCTCTTCCTCCCATCCTCAATCCCTCCCCTTACATCCACACATTTAATCCCACTGCTCACCTCCAAATTTTTAATGACACCACAAACTGGCTTATTTTTTCCACACTTTCACCCACCTTATATCATCCATCATAACAGTATAGGTATTCTCTTCTGTACTCACTCTTTCACTCACTGAGCGTCTACTCTGTAAATACGGCATCCACCACTGTACTTTTGATGTTGTCTTTCCCAATCAGTCACTCTGATGGCCCAGTAAATATCCATCTTTCCTTCCCTTTGCACTACTACAATCCCTTTCCTAATCTCATGACAAAATTATAACTTCATTGCCTATACCTCCCCCTCTCATTGCAAGTAAACATGTTATTCCCTACCTTAACTTCTCTACTTCTTATACTAGTTTCTCTCCGCACACACTCTCAAATTGCTTTTATATCCCAAAATTTCCTCACCTACCAGAAACCTCCATTTAAACAATTTTCTCCAAAATTCTTCATCAGAAATTGCCAAACAGCCTACCTTTATTTTATATGCAAAATTTTTACATTACTTGACTACCACACCAGTACAAAGCAAAAAAAAAAAAAACAACAGCAGCAAAATAACAGTAATAATTACCATTATAAAACCACTTAATGCCCTCCAACATTCTTCAAAAATTAAACTCTGTGGTGCCATATGCCCTAACCAAGGCTCCTATGTCAATCCCCCCTTTACCGATATCCCCTCTGGTCACCTCTAATAACTCCAAACAACTATACTTTAAATATATGAAGCATTTGTAATAAAATCACTGAACTGCATGTTTGGATCTCTTATTATGCACCAGATATCAATGCCCTCACTGACTCATGGCTAAAATGTCATGTAAAAGACTGCATTCTTCCCCCAGGAAACTAGACTGGTAGCTATCAACTATTATAACACGTATGAAGTTTCTCCCATTATAAAAACTTTGCCCATATTCGGTAATATAGAGCTACTTATGTCCTGCATAAAATTAAATTATCACAAACTCCTTTTTATAATTGTTCATTATAACCCACCTGGAAACAATATAGCCACCTTACCAGTGAAACAATAATCTTGGTGAAGTCAACTTTCACATCTAACTATCCTCCTTCTAGCATCTGCCTTCATGGCTTCAAACACCTTATTACTTCTTCTACTCAGTACAACAGATCCCATACAACAGATCCCATATCTCTATTCCCATTCTTAACTGAATTCTGGTCTGTGATCCTTGCAACTACACTACATCAGGAACCCTTCCTGAATTCCTTAGTAACCACTGTCCTATATATTACTCACCATGCTAATGAACACGTATACAAAATACTCATAATCTCACAAAATTTAACCCTGAATCATTTTAACTGTTTTGAACTCTGTTAACTGGGCTATTATAAAAGCTTTGCCACTATGTAAGGCAGTAGAAAGGTTCAGTTCAATGTTTTAAACATCCTAAACAGCCTTGTACCACTATTTAGGAAAAGAGTAAAATCTAACTTTGCCCTTTGGCTAATATGAGTAGAATTCTGATGCAAAATTGAGGCAAGGCATGGGAAGAGTGGCAGAAGCATAAAACTCCGCAAAGCACTTTAAAGAACTTGATAACCTTGCCAAAAAGCAAGTCAACCTTCATAAGAAGCAAAACTATTCTGATTTACAAAATAACTATAGATCTAACAAAATAAAAATTCTGGTCATGTCATCCATTAAACAAATTTTACACAATGGACATGTTTTCACAAATCACATATAAAAAGAAGTAGTTCTGGGGTAATTATCTACATGAAAAAATGTCTTGTTCTAAGAAATGGAAATGTGTAGTGTCCAAGCCTAATTTTGGGAAAACGTTAGACAGAATGGTGTATGCTTGTCAGGATCAGGGAAGGGAATTTTTGCAGCAGATATTTTGCCATATTTGACAAATGCAAGGTAATATTATTACCAGGTTGAAAATTTAACATTTCACAGACAGCAACATTTGATACATCTCTGATGTTTTTCAATGCTGGAAGCATTAATGACAAAGTTTTTTATTGGAAGATTTGCTATATTTCTATGAGACTGATGTTGTTATTGTTTGTGAAACATGGTTAAAGAACACCAGTTCTGTCAGGGTATAAATATTTTACTGTAACAGACATTCTAACAAAAAAAATCAGGTGGAGGTGTTATGATAAGGAATAAAAATTGTTATGAGATCTGTGATTATTGCATGTTCATTGATAACACCAATACTGTTGATTGTAAAACTGTGACAATAAATACAACCCTGGAACATATAATAATTGTTGAATTGTATAGACCACCAAAGCCAAGTGATGATCACTTAGATGAATTCAAACATTTTTTTCATGAAACACAGGAGGGAAGAATAATAGTGGCTTGGGACCTAAATCTACCAGAAACAGACTGGAATAATATTGATTCAACAACATTAGTAAGGAAATTCTTTTCAGTGTATGTTCCATTGTTTCAGATTGCAAAAAAGCTACCTGGGAACTGAACATACTAGACATTGTTTTGTGTTCCTAAACTAATTACTGTTACTTCATGTCAAGTTTTACCACCATTGATGTGCAGTGATCATGGAGTTATAAAGGTTAATTTGTTGCTAGATAATTCTGCTGAACTGAAATCTAAACCAATACAAATAAGATTAATAACTGATTAGATGGACGTAAAACAGTCATTGTGTAAAACTAATCAGAGTGATGCGTTCAGTGGAAAAACTGCAGAAGAAATGTAAAACATTTTGAAAAAGAAATTGTTTGAATACAAAACATCAAAACAATGTTTAACAGCAGGATATAGGCACACAATGTCAGAAGAATATATTTTCATAAGAACAAGATATTTGATTAAGGTACTAGACAAAAAATATAAGAAATGGAAAAAAGGATGAGCTATGACTTTGAAAACTGAAATAAATAAGCTGGACAGACAAATTTAAACATAGGGTGAAACAAGATCAAGAAAAAAATGAAAATAATGTATATATAAATATTGAGCATAATAGGAAACCATTTTATAGATGCATAGGGTGTAGTAGGAGTAAAGACATATAAACTGTGTGTGGATTCTAAAATGCATTCTCAGGTCCAGCAAATTATATATTTACAAAATCTTATGCAAGGCAGTTTGGCTGGATAAAGAGTTGATAAACTGCCCTAGTAGCATCCAGGTAAACTCAGATACTGAAATCATATTAGATCATATTGGAAAAGAACTACACAAACTGGATCCAAACAAAGCACATGGAGGAGATGGAATTAGTAATGACCTGAGAATACTTTGGCATGAACTTGCAGTACCATTATATCTGTTATTTAGTAGGTCATATAAATATGAGGAGATTCCTAAAAATTGGAGACATGCACATGTTAAAACTTTTAGGGAAAGGGAAGTAGGACAAACCCAGAGTCATACAGACATACAAGTATTCTTTCATATTCTGGAAAAATAACAGAGAAGGTTATATTGAATAAATTGTCAGAAGTGGAAAGGTTTGGATTTGAAATTCATATTTCAAGATGCATATGTTGAAAATAGATATATTACCACCTGTAACATGTTCTATAACAATGTAATAACAACTACGAATGAAAAATTGTTCTATGATTTAATTTATATAGATATGCCCCAGGATTCACGAAGCCACCGTGTAAGAGTTATAACTCTTACACGGAGGCTGCAGTTAAATGGAGTGATGTCAGCATGCTTTGCATATTCATGAGAGCATGCTGAATCACACCTAAGTCTAACACAGTCCGTGTAAGACAGTAGGGGGCGTGTCCGTAGGCTGAGCCCTGCAAGCGGACACGACCCCAGAAGTGTAAAAGTGCCCAAAGTAAACACCCACAACAGAGTCCACGGAAATGTGAATAAACACAACACAACACATGCCCCCACAGACTATGAACATAAAATATATATAAATGAACATGTTATATATTTTTTTAAAATTGTAAAGATGTTTAACCGCGAGTGAGCTCGTTTGCGCGGGCTTACCAATAGCGCAGCTATAGTTAGCAGTCAGTGGGAAAGCATATAAGAACTAAATATGCAAAATAAGCCAGGAAGCAATAGTGTAGTGGTAGAGATGTTGGCTAAAGAGCAGGCATTCATGGTTCGAGCCCCCACAACACCAATTTTTTTTTTCAAAATAAGCAGTAAACAAGTCCCTGACAAATATGTACACATAAAACCCCAATATATGTAAGATGTAATGAAATAGCCCATTTATATTGAAGACATGTGAGGTAACAAAAGAAAAAATGCCAGATGTGCTCATAGCTGAGCTACAGTTTAACAGAGTGAGTGCATGTGCCCGTAGATGAGCAGTGGTTTAACTGGCGCAAAATGAGTGCCTGTAGCTGAGCAGTGGTTTAACATGCTAAATCTATGTGCCCCTAACTGAGCTGAGCATAATATGCGTGCCGATAGCCAAATGAGGCTTAAAGCAGCATACCCCATTTGTGCGGAGCTGCGCACCACGCAAATGAGCTAACCAACGGGCAACGTTGAGCAAGCCGTATCAAAACTGCCTTTACACAGACACACCCCTCAGCATGTCTAGACAGTCATGAAAAATAAAAAGCAGTGGCCAGATTCGAACCCAGGATACTATACACCATAGTCAAGGTACAGAACCACTAAGCCATGACAGCAGTACCTGTAAATGCAATAATAGCTAATATATAGGAATGAATACAAACTAGAGCATGACAATGCAGGTTTACAGAAGTTGATACAATTCCAAAATGGCCAATCACAGATATGTGCGGGAAAAACGGACTATATAAGCCCCACAGGCAGGAATACACAGCATAAACGATTGTAGAACTGACCTGCAGGCAGAATGACAGGAGTAAGAGAGGGTAGTCGCTTTCGAGCACAGAGGTGGGGTGTTGAGGAGTCCAGGTACATGGTCTGGCTCCTAGTCCATCATCATGAGGCCCAACTCATGCAGGGCCAGGTCCTCTGGGGAGCATACAGGGCTGAGGCATGGGATCGGTTGGCTCATGATCTCACCAGTGCCACAGGGATTCGAAGGACTGGTGAACAGGTCCGTCACCACCATGCGGACCTGAAGAGATGCAAGCAGGACCAACTGAACCTTTGGATCCAGGAGGCCCGGCAAACACCCAATGCCCCACTACTGAGTAAGTAACATTTAATTATGTATGTAAGAAATTAAACTAGCTGATATTATGGAGATGTGTATTCCAATATTACTTCATTTATATTACAGCTGCAGGTGCCCGTTCTGCGAACCGCAGAGCCTATGGCGATAGGCTGGTGCTTGATTTGCCACCAGGCAGGTCAGTAATCCACTACCAGTAACTGTAAAGAAATATAAAAGTATGACAGTCAGCAAAAGAGTGCAGTGTAGTCAGTAAGGAATAGAATCTGCAAGTAACAGTGTGAAAGTGTATGCAAGTATTGCTTGATTACAAAAGTGTGTTTCAGCCTGTAAGTTTAACCTAAACATGAAACTGTCCAACATATATTCTGAAATAAAAATGCCCTGCCTGTAAGAAAATAGTACACAACCTGCAGCAGGCTGAAAAGTATAGCTGCAGAAGATGATGAAATCACATGTGTGAAATATATCCCTGTGGAAATACTGAAACATGACAGAAGTGAGACTGCTGGAAAGGATTGTAATAACTACTGGTAAAACATGTCAATAAAGGCTAGAAGTACCATCAATATTTAAATTGATTTAAACTGTGTATGAAGGAGTGTTGAAGGAATTTTTAACTGGTTATTCTGCTCTTCAGTTATTCCCACTCACCCGCCCTGTTTTTGTTTTGGTGTTAATCTTAGTGGCATTGAAACTCAGT
>NC_056748.1:1020857087-1020860048 GCF_019279795.1 Protopterus annectens | reverse complement strand
CTGACATCACATTAATACCTCGTAAGAGTTATAACTCTTACACGGAGGCTTCCTGAATCTGGCCCATTCTTTTTTTAGTTTTGACAAATTAATAGAGATCAGAAAATGAAATAATTACTTATTGATGCAAAATTGAATAACAGTACTGTGAGTGCTCCATACTATTCATGCTGCATTTGTATGTCTAAAACAATATCCTGTTAATAAAGCTAAGTGGCTGGTGGACTGTACTACATGCTCTGTAGCTACTTTCAGTAAACCATCTTGACTGGATCCATTAATTAAATCGACTGATAAAGTCTATACAGAGTTCAAGTAAAATATTTAATTTTACTCTTCTGTAGACTACATGTCTTTTTATGTTAGCTCATTAAAGTGGTGCTTGTGATATAGCAGTTTCACATAAATAGGCATGAAAAATAAGTAAACATTAGTGCAAACGCAATCTGAGAAATGTTCTAAACAAGTGATGAAAATACAAGAACAGTGTGAATGTTGGTGACCTATAAGACAAACTATATCTTAGATTGGCTCCAGTTTGCTGATACGTTTTCAGAAATATGTAAATTGATTGATATTTATAGGTACATGTTCACGTTATTGTGCTGGGTATGTAAGAGACTGATACATTTCTAGGATGGCTATTTACCATGCATTTGCACTGTTGGAATAATTTTGTAATGTGCTATTACATTCCTCTGTTCATTATGTAATATGTTGGATATGTAACTTACTGCTACAATGGTGCATTAGCTATGCATTGCCCTGTTGTTCTGCCATGATGGATATGACATATATTGGATATTTATTACTACTACACCATTGTGGAAGATGCATAGTACATTGCTGAGCTACTGTGTCAGATGTTTGTTATGGAGCAACACCTGTAGCTTGAAGGTGATTGTTACACATATGGCATGCTGAGTATAAGAAACAAACACTCTACATATTACCTTGAGAAAACCCAATCAAACGCTCATCTGTTCTTTACCTTTCTTAGAAATTGTCTTAATCATGTGATATAAACTTAAATATTTTATTTGCAAGTATATGTTTCATTTGTTCTATTTTTGTACCTCTGTAGGGTTCAAATTCTCTAGAGCATCTTATCTTCTAAGTTTACTAAGACCTCAGATCTACAGAGACTTGGAGCTGAAGGTAAAACATATTGTATATACTACAATAATTTAAATTCTGTTCATCCTTTTATATCAGCTACACAGCACTGGTATGAATCATATAAGTTATTAGACAAAATGATTAAAAAAAAGTATTTATGTTGATGTTAACTACAAAGCACTTATATGAATCCATTGCAATCTACATGGCATATGAATGGGATTGATTTAATAAAACTTAACTTCTCTTACAGAAATTAAAAAAATACTTTGTTGTTATAGACGCTATTGTAGAAAGCCTCAGGGGTAGAGAGTTGAAAGACAAATATGTGAATATCTTAGAGCTATATTGTCAAATTACATTAGCAGCCCTCTTTGTTCCTGGTTTGAATGAACATTTAAATATTAAATGTATTTTAAACACAGGGACATCCAATGATGTGAGACCAAAGAATAAATAGTAGACATTTGATATGTTGTGTTTATAGACATTAGTGACAAGTATTTTTTTCTGTATGTTTTAGATTATATTTTTATTGTGTTCTTTTTTTGAAATAATTGTTGAATGGTGTTTCTTAACATTTTGCTATTGAGTTTTCAAATAGTTGGATTACAATTATTTAAACATATAAAAATGTTCAGTGATTTTTTTTTTATTCTCATTTATGGTGAATTCCACCATAAAGTGCAAAAGTGCTTAAATGGGTGTTGAGTTTTTGTAAATAAATAAATCAAATAAATTAAGTTGTCAGGAGGTGTTATTTTTTTCTAGCAGGTTTGACTATATTTTCTACATAAAGGTACCATATTGTTGAATTTGTGCTGCTTTGCTGCTTTTATAAAACAAAACTTAACTTACAGTAACGAAAAACAATATCTTACTGCAATATCCCCTTGATAAATGTGGCCATGAAAAGTCTTTATTTTCATTTGATTTTGATTTTGATTTTAGAAACATGGCTTGAAGATCTACTTTCGCAATACTTATTCCTACACTCCACTACTGGAAGATAGTGTTATGGGAAAGCCACCTCGATCTCTCACACTGGGAATAAATAAAAGTGAAAATTTGGAGCAGATAAGTCAGTTCTCCAAACGAGATGCCAAGGTAGGGTTTCATGCGACAGCCAAAGAAGGAACAGATCATTTGATCTCATATGATGTTGAAATACCATTGCCAAGGAAAGCAATACAACAATAATACTTGTAGTAATTGTACTTTTTAGTCCTTTTCAAGACATTTTCATATATATTTCCTTGTTGTATTGTCATGTATTAACACTTGTACAGAAATGCCAGCAGTAATCACAGAGAAATACCTTTGAATAGCATTATAAACAATAGGCTATGAAGTGGTTACAGAAAATGTAAAAGCAGACACTTGATTTTTCACGACTGAGTATATTAGGTAGAAAGTTTACAAGAGACAAAATAGATTTTAATGCAGTAAGTCTGTGAAAATTGTTTTGCTGTTTTATGTTTTAAAGAAAGAGTGAATATATTTTTCAAAAACTGATTTGGCTACATTATGGTAATTTGGAGATAACACAGTAAATACTGTGTTAGAAGTAGAAAATAAATAGGGTCTATATTAAAACACTAAAACCTCACTTACGCAAATCCCTAAACGCTGACACATAAATAGTGAACCACAAGAACACCGAAGGTCCTGAAACGCGAAATTCAAAATATCGAATTGCCATACTTGGCCATCTCCACCGCCCGCTATGTACAACCTGCACAAATAAAATAAATAATCCACACTTCCTTATGTCTACACTTCACCTATATATCCCATATCCTAATCAAACATGCATTACACACAAATGTATCTAACTATAAA
>NC_056748.1:1020767087-1020852087 GCF_019279795.1 Protopterus annectens | reverse complement strand
GGGACTGTCAGTCTTGTGCACATGTGGACCATCTGTTTCAGAGAACCAAATGGTGTTGACCAAGCTGATATCAATCTGTTAAATAAAGTGAACAGGTTAAGACTGTTGTTTACTATTATTGGGGGATTTTACTTAAGTTTGAAGAATTGATAGGTGTTATAGGTAGTGCTCCTGTATTTTCTTACAAAAGGGGTTGTAGTATTAAAAATATAGTAGTGCATAGTAGTAGTCTACAGATAACTGGGTTGGCCAGCCCAAAAGGGTTGGGACTTTGCCTTGCAATCATTGTATTAGTTGTTAATATATTATATTTGATAAGATTAATGCCATTTCTTTTACATCTATAGGTGTATATTGTTGTTACATGGAAGGTGGTATTTATGCATTGATATGTCCTTACAAAATGTTTTATAAAGGAGAACATCTGGATTACAGAAACATATCAGGGATATTAAGACTGCCAAGACAGAAAGCCCTCTAGCTGTGCATTTTAAATTGTATCATGATAGTGATCCAGCAGTTCAGATATAAAGAAAAAAATTGTTGTATGAGGAGGTTGCATGTATTTTAAAGTATGCAACCCTGACCCCTGCTGGACTTAATGTAGAATGCAACTGGAAGTTTGTGATTTAATTGTTTAATTGAATAATTTGTAATTATGGGTGGAGAATTATTGGTGCTATTTAAGGTCTGGTTGTTAATGGTACTTTTATTCCTTGAGGGCTTTTTTGAGCCAAGGCACTAGATAACTGCATTTTTTTTGTAATAAATCTGGTTATCTGGCCTTTGTTGTTTTTTTATTTTATTTTATTAATACTTTATGTTGGTCATTGTATTAATATTAATATCTTTATGGCCAGTGACCCAGCTATTCACCTACCCAGAATATTTAGAAAAGGTGGTGCAGACTCTTCACAGAGAACTTTGGACAGTTTTGTGAGATATACAGGAGAACAACGTAATATGGAAGGCTCTAGTGGTGAAGTGCTGCCAAAAACATGGGAAAGATTTTTGGAAGAAACGAGGAATAAGAGGACTGTAAATCTGTTTAATATGATTGGTAAGCATTCCTCTAGATCCTTATCTCCAGAGGCACTTGCCTTATTTTCAAAACTAGAACAACTGATGTTGAAAGAAACTTCAGTACATTTTAATATGTTAAGCCTACAACGTCATGTTGAACTTGATATTACTCCTAGAGATCTTCATGCCTTTAAAAATCCCCCTACCCCGTTTGACCTCTCATAATCAAGATAAAGTCTTCAGAGTTAAGTAGGTAGGCTCACCATTGTGTCATAGACTGGCTTACTATCCTTCTACAGAGGGATGTAGTTAAACAAAGAAAACTGAAAGCAGAAATCACCTCAGCCTGCTTATCTGACTGCTTTGCTTGATGCTTCATGTATAGACCAGTGCCTTAGTGACATTAATGAGAAATTAATTGTTTTACAGAAAGAGCTTTTGAAAAAAAAGAAAATAAAATTGCAACATGACTTACGTGATTATGATAATGGTACTGCCTTTGTGAGATCAGACAATCGTCGGGGATGTCGCTCTAGGATTCATTTTTGTCAGCCAGTGGTGCAGCAGGGCCAGAATGGTGGTGCTTATGCTTCTATGGATGTTACAAGGGATTTCACAGATATTGAGAACAATGAAGCTGCCTAAACACCTCTTCCAAAGGCTCAGGATGCCACATATATAGTAGAGACTTTTCGTAAGCCAGCAGGTAACAGAAAATGGGACAGATCTTATTATGAGAATTATAGAGAGGGACATTTAACTGACGGGACAAAAGAACCAAATGGCACTGACTGTGTTAATTGTAATAGCGGATGGCTGTGCTAGTGATTTAATTGTGAATCTTTCTGGTTGCATGCTTAATGATTTACAAATGTCATTTTTGAATTGTGCTTTGAAGTTTATTCCCACTGTGTTGCCAAGGGCTCGTGTTAATGATGCAAGTTTTCCAGTTCATTAGAAAATTGCATTTGAAAGATTTTTTATTAATAGAAAAATATTGATACTGAAAGTGAGTTAGATATCACTATTGAATCTGTGGATAAGTCTAGTGATACATTTTTCTCTTGTGTATCTAGTAAGGAGGATGAGACAGAAGTTAATGCTTATCAGCTTGATATGAGTTGTATTATGCAAAAAAGTAATTTCATTCCTTCTTTTAGACATGAGGGCATTCAAAAGTTTCAGTTCATGGTTAATTATGGTATTGACAAAATTATTTTTGATTTTGTTATAAATAAGAATGCTGGTAAAAATTCTTATTTAACTAAAATGGAGTGTTAAGCTTTAATGGATCTTGGTAAGCAGAAATAATTGGTTATTAAGCTATCAGACAAAGGCAATAAAGTTGTAATAATGCATTTTTCTCAGTATTTAAAGATGTGCTACGATCTCTTAAATGATAAAAAGGGTTTTATGAAGTAGTATATGAACAGAAGTATACACAAGCTTTAACTAAGTTCTAGAATTTACTGGATAAAGGTTTGAGGCTGGGCTGTGGGTCTAAAAGTGATATTGACAAAAAGCTTAATATTGAGGGATGTGGAAAGCCATATTTTTATTGCCTTCCCAAGATTCACAAGGATATGCATAATCCCCCAGGGAAACCGATAGTCACGGCCTGTAAATATTTTTTACGCAATATTGGCTTGCTATTACATAAATATTTATTGAAAATAGTTATTAATTTACCCTCATATATTAAAGACTCGTTTGACTTTCTTAGCAAAACTTTTGATGCTCAATGGAATAAAGATATGTACTGGATTACAGTTGATGTTAAAAGTTTATATACTAATATATTACATGAGTTTGGCATACAGGCATTGCAATTGTTTTTGGGTGATAGTCCGGTAGCCCACTATATTATAGATTTAATTTATTTTAGTTTAACAAATAATTATTTTGAGTTTAATGAAGTTATGTATCACCAGCTACAGGGTGCATGTATGCAAATTTATTTATGGGTATGTTCAGACCTCCTAACTGTACCAAATAACTCAGTTTGTACCGAGTTTTGGGGTCCAAATATTGGGGTGCCACAATTCCCGAGTGGAACCTCTTCATTCCCGATTTTTTAAAAAAAGTTTGCTTTTGTGTGTTTGGAGCTGACGTCATCATGTGCGCGATGACATCAGCTCCATCAGTCGGTCAGAATTAGGGCATCATGGCTAAAACAGGAAAGCTTTCTGTTTTGAACTGCTGCTCTGGTAAATTTCTGGTATGGAAACTGCTTTTACAGTTTTACTGCTGCTTAGGTAAGGTTAACTCCCTGTGCATGAAACAACTGCTTTTGTGCTGTTACTGCTCATGAAGGCTTTTGAGCAAACTGAAGTTTTACGGCTTTGAGGTTCTGGTTTTCTTTAACAATGAACTGACTTTGTTTACTGCTTAGTGTGTGTGTGTGTGTGTGTGTGTGTGTGTGTGTGTGTGTGTGTGTGTGTGTGTTTGTGTGTGTGTGATTTATCTTATAATTTGCGCTGAGTGTAAAAGTTTCTATGTAGGAAGAATGACAAGGGAACTTAACAGAAGGATATACAAACACAAATATGCTATTAATATAGGAGATACTAAAAATGCTATGTGTAAACACTATAAAAGTGGCTCTTGTAAGGTAGATTACAAATTCTTAGTATTAGAAGCCCTGGTAAATACCATTAATATTGTGAATATAGAAGAGGAACTTGGCTGGCTAGAACATTGCTGGCAGGTTAGATTAAATGCATGTTTTCCACCTGGACTAAACAAAATAGGGAAGAATTCAGTATGTACTTAAAAAGGAAGGGGTTAAAACATTAGGAGGTAGCATAGGTATTATAAGTGTTAGGCTATTTTAAGTGTATATGTCTTTTTAAATGAATATATTTAGTAGGAATCATGTGATATATCATGTGCCTTGAAAGGTGTATTTAAAGTGTTTGATGTGATAAGTATTTCAGTCTGACTAAGTCTCTTACTGTGATTGTTATTGGGAGAGGAAAGCGCTTACTGATAATGTGTACCTTGGATTAAAGTGAAGTGAAGGTCATCCAGCCATGTTTCTGAATTTCTTTGTGTCTTTGTAATACATTGTAATTTCTTATTTTTGATGTATGCCTGGTTATTCTTTCCTGCATTATTGTATAGCTTATGTGAAAATATATCTTAAAAGATGTCATGCTATCTTACTTTTATTTTTTTCTCCTACTTTTCACCACTTCAAATTACTTGCATTAAGCAGGGTTTTTTTTAGGTAAAAATAAAACAAAAAAAAACCCAGCATATGTTTATATATATATATATATATATATATATATATATATATATATATATATATATATACACATATATGTTTTACTTCATATGTGCAAAGAAAATGCAACTTACAGGATGCTGCATTTTTGTTTTCTTTGTTTTTTTTTTTTTTTTTTCCTTTGGTTTGTTTTTCTGTAATGAAGCTTCTTCATGGGCATGTGCTAAAAAGAAGCTATGCCCAATCAAACTAACCTAGTTCACAACTGCAAATAAAAAATAACTCTTGCTTATTCAGAAACATTAAAAAGAAAAAACTCAGGAAAACAGCAACAAGGCGGAAAGGAACCGCAAGGAAACACTCATTTATTCAGAAGTTAAGCACTTTTGTCTGTTCTGTCTTACAATTGGACTTCTTCAAAACTGAATCGACTTTTATGTGATCTTAAATAGCATAATCATAGTCACATGCCACAAAGAATTAACCTATAAGGCTTCAGAAAAAAATAAATAGATAAATTAATCACAGAAACATGTTAAAACATATGTTAAAAAATACTGAGCAAGAATGAATTACTGAATAAAATATTTATACAATTGTACAATCTAAAACAGTTGAATATTTATGATACTCAGTAAATGTAAGTTACAATTTGTAAAAAGTAGTATACATAAGTAAAAAAAATCTCTTAATGCATAGGAATTAATTTATAGTTTAGCAGCCATAAGTTTAAGTATACTACTGATAGAAATATTATAATTCGAACCTTGAGGGACCCCTGTATTAAGTCTCAGTTGCCACGGCAACTATTTATATTTTATTAGTGTCTCCCATGGCTCCCCCTGGGAGTTTAAAGGGACTTGCTCAAGTATAGAAAACAGAAAAAATATTATTACCTGGGAAGAGTGAAGAGTGTTTATAAAGAGCATTATTCTCAGTTTTCTTTTTTTAAATCATAATAATGCTCATATATATGTTTCCCAAGAGGTCTGTCTGTTTTACCAGTGTAAAAGGCATCACACACTTACATTTACTGATGTAAATTATGCCCTTACATAGGCAGTAACTACCTTTAGGTAATCTTACAAATTCTCCATCAAGCATGATATTATTCTTCATATAGATGTACATACAGTGATTATATCCACCACATTTATTTGTGCCAATTGTATATTCCTCTAGGTTTTTTGTTTTTCTCCCCATTTAATCAGTTTTTTTTTTAATTTTTTCCATTTGTATGTATAAAAACTGGATAATCTCCTAACTTTTTTAGTTAAATCCTAGTCAGATTGGAAAATTGACTATTTGTTCCTAATAATCCTTTTATTTGGGAACATTCAAGGAAATATTTCATCACAAAAACTGTATCATAAGAACAACCCCTTTGTTCAACAGTCTGCCCTCCAGAACCAAATTCAGTATCTAACAGTGTTTTAAATCTTGAGTGTCTGTTTTGTGTGACTTCTGTTCTAATTTTAAGAACAAATTTAACAGGATAGCCTCATTGCAAAAGCATTCTAGTTAAAAATGATATCCAAGTTCAAATGTATCATCATCAGAAACCGTCCTAGCTAATCTGACAAATTGCCCCTTAACTAAAGCCTTCTTTTGTGTAACAGGATGACAGCTATCATAATGAAGGTATGAATTTGAAAAGGTGGGCTTCCTGTAGATGTTAGGCAAGAAACCTGCTCCATGATTTTTGTAACAGTGACATCTGAAAATGAATAGAGTCCCTTGAGGACTGATATGCAAACTAAAAAAAATGTGCAATGTAAACAAAAAAATCATTCCATTTGTGAGGAACCACACTACAATACACAAATGTCATCTAAGAATCTCACATACATTTTCTGATATTTACTATATTCAGAATTAAAAATGTATTTCAATTCCCATATGTACATTACCATGTTACAGTATGTTGGGACACAAATGGCACCCATGGAAGCACCCCTCTTCTGTTTAAAAAGTTCCCTCTGAAAGTAATGGAAATTATTTCTTAAAATAATGTCCATAAGATCAATAATTAAATGAATGTCAATCATTTAATAAACAATAAGAGGAAACTATCTCAGTAAAAGAAATCTAAGCAGAGGTCATGTGGATAGATGTGAATAAATTGACAATATCAATAGTAATAGAAATAAGGTCCTAACTGTATAACTTATGCTTCAATTTTCCAAAAAAAGTCACAAGAATCCCTTATCATGTGGGGAAATAACTTCATGTGTGGCTTTAACTTCCTGTCGATGTATGCTGCAAATAGGTAGGTAGATCTTTGAATCTTGTGCAGCTTCTATCACTGTTAGTGGGGGGGTGCCAAACTTTGAGAACCCTGAAAATTGTATAGGTGAATGATCTGGGATTAGATAAAATATTAAATTCATTTTTTAGAAATATGTTTAATAATAGGTCTTCAAGGATAAACATTAGTATGTTTGTGTGGCATTGTCTCATTCTGAGACACAGAAATATAGTTGTCATTGTTGAATAATATATTGACTATTCTATTGTTTTAATCAGGTCTATATTGCAATCTCAAAGTCTGACAATATCGAATACGATATTGTCAACATGAGAATAACAAAAGCACACTATATTGAATGTTTTACTTCAATGTAGTGCATTCTCGGAGTTGGCATATTTAAGTGGGGGGTGTGGGGGTGCGTTCTTGGAGTTGGTATATTTAAGTAGGGTGGTGTGGGGTGCGGGGGGCTTGCCCCCTACCTTCACACTAGTTTATTTATTTTTTTTAATTTACTATTTTTTTTTTGGTTTCGATGGTTTAAGACTTCGATCACAAAAGTTCAATCTTTAGTGATTCGAAGTTTTAAACCTTCAAGGTTATAATATAGACCTGTTTTAATCTAATAAAGTCATAATAACAATTCCACCACCCTTATCAGGTTTCAATATTCTTATATTTCTACTTGTTAAATCATGCCAAATATCCTTTAATTCAATACTCAGATTTTTAACACCTTTGCAAAATTTCTTATTGAACTGATGAATATGTGAGAAACATTTCTGTTCAAATAAGTGTATTAAATGGTGGGGCAGAGGGTTATCATTACCTTTACACCTTATCTCATTGTTGTGTTTTATCACTATCTGACATAACAGTTTGTTTCCTCATGTATAATTTAAGTTCTGTTAGACGATCATTTAAATCAAACCTTGTAGCAGGGACAAAGATCAGGCCTCTTTGGAAAAGCTGAAAATGAACAGGAGTAACCTCTATACTACTATAATTAAAATGGGTCCCTATTAGAACCATGAAAGTTTTAAAAAAATCAAACGGCTTAAAAGCCGAATATTCTGCTACTAGAGATTGGTTTTCTGAGATCGCAGTACAGTGAAGATCGGAAAATTTGCCCTTTCCTCACTGTAGTGTGATCTTGGAGTTGGTATATATAATTAGCAGGGGGTATATATAATTAGCAGGGGGTGTGGTGGGTGCAGCCCCCTACAAAACCAATTTCGAGTAACTGAATATTCATTTTTTTAGCCATTCGATTTTTTCAAACTTTTGTGGTTTAAATAGAGACTCAATTAAAATACTGAAGCCATTATAAGAACAAAGTACACCATCTTGAATATGAGTAGCATCTAAAGTTTTCTGTTCCAACCCTTCTCTCCTTGTCCCTTCCTCCTCTTGTTGGAATTGCTGTAGTTGTTGTACTTGTTCCTGCTGGTTTCAGGTTTTGGAGGCATAGAATGACCTGTGTCCATTATTTCCTCCTGCATAGGATGAAAATGACCTTCCTGCCTAGCTAGTCTGGAGGACCTATAGAATGGAGGAATGTCTACTGGATTATTGATATCTGGTAGAGAATAGGCAGCTAAATCAACTGTAAAAGTACACAAACCATTGTCAGCTGAGTTAAATTCAGTTGTGTTATTAAGGGATCCCTTAGGCAGAGGGTAGACACTGTGTGTCTCATAGACCTTCAAATCCCTTAATAATTTTTTTCTGTTTTCTACCTTTGATAATTTCACATAGTTTGTCAATATGCAAAAGGAATGGTAGTATATTCATTATCATAATAAACAACAGATCTTTTTGAATAAAAGTATCAAGACTCTGAATTTCAGTTAAAAGGATATCTATATGTCTCTCATTGTCCTTGAACAAAACAGTCATAAGTTCGATACCATGTTTATCAAACATAGAAACCAGTTCCTTATGAAGTAAAGACCCAGAAGAGATTCCATTTGGAAATGTATAAACCCACAAACCTTTTGGTACATGTTGGTGGTAAATGCAAGTGTTTAAAAACAAATTATCTAGAAGTAGGATATGAACTTTATGTAATTTCTTTTCAAGTAGCTTAATATTGTCTCTTAAACATAGCTGTCTAGTTCTATCAGTGGAAAAATGTACCACATTATGTATAGCCACATTTTTCTGATACCAATCTGTAATGTTAAAATTAGAAGAGTTACCATACTTAAAATGTTCATTGACAAAATCAGCACTATGTCTGTTCAAATCAGCTTGCTCTGAAATGCAATGAGTAGCTAGATTCTCATTTACTACTTGATGAGTGTTAAGTTCTGATGGATATGTAAATTTGTTTCCAGCAACCATTCATTCCGAATCTCCAAAATGAAAAAGTCAAGCCATGTGGTTAAGATTACTGCCAGGAATAAATGGTTTAAGTGTACATTTTCTAAAACTGGAAATGAAGCTGGAATGCCAGCCTCTTTCATATGTTGAGTTAAGAAGTTAACCATTCTAGTAAGCTCAGTGACAACATGCACAGTTTGTGAAGGAGTAGAATCAAGGGGAAGCTTATAATGGATCTCATCCCCAAACAAATCCATCAAAGCTTCCTGATGCATGTTTGCCATAAATGCTGAGAAACTAATAACTCCAAAAAGAAAAGCAGCAGGTTAAAAAAAATCCTTAATTGAACCAAAAAAAAAAAAAGAGAAAAATACCCAGAAAACAGCAACAAGGCAGGAAGGAGCCACAGTCAACCAAGTACAACACTTGTTTATTGGGAAGTTAAGCATGTTTTCCATTCTGTCTTACAACCAGACTTCTTTAGAAGTGAATCAGCCTTTATGTGATCATTCTAAATTACACAACCACAGTCCTATGCCACAAAGAAATAAGTTATAAGGGCTTTAGAAAAAAATTAATTAAATCAATAAATTAGAAAAACACATTAAAATATGTTAAGAAGTACTGAGCAAGAATAAATTACTGAATAAAATGTTTATACAATTGCAGAATTCTAAAACTGTTGAATATTTGTGGTACTCACTAAAAGTAAGCTATAATTTGTAAAAAAATGTATAAGTAAGTAAAAAAATTAGTCTCTTAATGCATAGGAATTAAATTATAGTTTGACAGCCCTCAGTTTAAGTACACTACTGAAAGAAATATTGTCATTCAAACCTGGCGAGACCCTATGTTAAATTTGAGTTGCTACAGCAACTCTTCATATTCTATTAATGTCTCTCCATGTCACCCTGGGGTTTAAAGGGACTTACTTAAGTATAGAAAATAGAAAAATATCATGATCTGGGAAAAGCGAAGAATCTTTAAAAAGAGAGTTAATCTAATTTGGCTATTTTAAGTTATAATGCTCATATATACGTTTCCAAGGGTATCTCTGTTTTATCAATGTAAAAAGCATCACACTCTTTACATTTACTGATGTAAATTACCTCCTTAAATAGGCAATTACCACCTTTAGGTAATATGACAGATTCGCTCCCCCCAGCATGATATTATTCTTCATCTAGATGTACTTTACTGCCCAAATCTTCAAGCACCCAAGCTGCTTATCAAACTGGGATTATACAGGGTATTGTCGGAGTGTAATTACCATAGGCAGCAAAGTTAGGTGCAGTGAATAATATTTAGCAAAACATCAATTAAAATGAAGCATTAAAGCCACTTAAAAACTTTTTTACCTTCACTGATTACTGTTATATTACAATGCATTCTGTATACAAGCTGTTTTTCTTATGTTTTGGATACTTGGGTACAAAGACTAAGAAGCATTATATTTCTTTAGTAATGTTGTTACAAGATAATCATAATGTTATAGAACTATTATTTGAATGTAGTAGGAAGAACTCTTGACTTAGAAATTCTGGGAAATTGTTAATAGATTTGTATGCAGAACTGGTTTAATATGAGTTTGCAGACAGAATTACATGCTGTAACATAGTTTGTTGATTCTGTTACATGCTCATCTGTGCCAAAATATTTTGTCATATTTATTACTATCCGCAAATAAGTTTTGTGTATTTTACCTCTATATTAATTTAGGTTTATCTTGAATATGAGGCATTATTGGACCACTTTGTTAACAGCATTGACCCCTTGATTGATTCCATACCTGTTGACACTGCAGCTCTGACCCAAGGATCCCTGATCAAGAGGATAAGAGCACTAAAGACCCTGAAACCCATAATGAAGACAGGTAAGTATCAGAGGTCATAAGTAATGCATTTGACTATGACAGCCTTAGTATAGGTACTAAGTTACATTTCTGATGTTAAGATTCTGAGATTTCTCTGAAGTTTGTGATTTCTTCTCCCTATTGTTGTTTTTTTTTTTTTTTTTTTTGGTTTTACCTGTAGTATATCACATAGCTCAGAATGTTAAAATAATAGCTACATAATTGTTTAAACTTGTTAATGGAATAGATTGTCATGACTTTGAATCAGATACTACCATGCTGAAGCCACAATACCTCTTGATCAAAAGTCATTGCAGTGATGTAAAACACTGATATAAAATGAAACACAGAACATTAGCATAAAAATTGCTTAGCCAAAAACATGCAAACTTTGTTGCATGTAAAATAAAATATAAACTAACACAATTAAGAGGTTGATTCAGTGACATGGAAAGGTACTCCAGTTCCTTGCATTTCCATTGCAAGGCAGAGAACCTCAATTTAATGGATGATTGTCAAAGAGCGTCAAAGTATGGAGTATGTTTATGACATTATTTTTAGTTTTGAGTTCATTTTTTTTTCGTTTTATATATTTGGATGTATTTTGGTGAGTATTTCTTGCCTTAGTGACTTTGCTCAGTCCTTGATTTATTTTCCTGTTCCTGTCTTATCATAGTGTAGGTTTTTTCTTCTCTTCCAATTTGCAATTAGTCTTTTGACACTGAATACTTATCACATGCATAAATTTGTATAAGATTTATATAAAAACACTTTTTTCATTTTGTTCTTATGCAAGCAACATTTTTGAAAAAGATATTTCATACTGCATGGTAGTGCAGAGATTGGCATCACATCTTTGCCTCACAGAATTTGGTTCTATTGTTTGGGCCTCTGAATGAATACTGAATGGTGATCCCTATAGCCACCCATTTTTTTTTCACTGAGATGTTTTGTCCCCCAATTCCAATGACAGTCTAATGGGTGAATTGAAAGTTTGCTAAATTGCTAACTGGTGTGCATACTGTGTGAGAATTAGAGTTTGTATGTGCATCTTGTGATGGAATGGTATCCCTTCAGGAACAGCTCATTGCATTAAGACTCAAATGCTGGGAGGAGCTCTGGTTCTGCATTAATGCTGGATAGGTTAAATGAATGAATGAACAACATTGCTCGAAGGCTAGACCAGTACTCTCCCAGGTCTGTCTCTGGCATTTTCCTATTATCTGTATCTTCCTAGGCTGTCCTTGGCCTTCTCCATCACAGCTTTCATGTAAAATGTTTGAATTCTACTCTGTATGTTAATAACATTGCCCTTCTCTATTCAGGTTGTGATGTCTACACTTTTCAGAACTCCCCCAAGTCATTTTTGTCAGAATCTGGGACTGATTTCATAATAAAAAAAAATGGTAGCTAATAATTTTAAAACAATTTCAGCATTTCATGACTCGCTGTAGCAGGTCCCATTATTTTAGATGTTTACCATATAAACCAACGAGTAAATTGTGGACTTTGTCCTTTTTTTCATTGCTCACTTCAACACCGCAACTGGACACAATGTCTGTAGTGTGTGTGTGTGTGTATGTGTGTGTGTGTGTGTGTGTGTGTGTGTGTGTGTGTGTGTGTGTGTGTGTGTGTGTGTGTGTGTAAGTTTTGTACATATTGCCCTTTCCAGTACTAACTTCTGTGCAAATCAGAATGCATTCTGTTAAGACTAATATGAACTTATCTTCCTTTATAAGCTGTCTACCTACACTTATTTATAATTGTTAGCTATAGTGCTACATTATGAAACTAACAGTGATATCACAGTGACTAAATCAGTCCAGGAAGACTGCAAGAAATGACCTCCAAAAGGACTTTGTTAGAACAGAATCTATGAAGAAAAGTAGAAAATGGTACTTGTTCATCTCTAAAATCTTATGAAGAAAAGCAGAATAATCTTATAATAACAGGAGGACATGGAGGAAAATACTGTGAGATAGGCATATTAACATTAATCACAAAAAAAACAAATTAAAATTTCATACACTTGCATGCAAAAAAATATACACATACATGCAGCTCAAGCTTTCTAGCCCTTCCATGTCAACCTCTGAAATTCAAATGCATGCTTAGTTTCAAAGAAAAGATACAACATTAAAAGTAAAATACAGATGGTGCTCCCCCAAAAGAAGAAATAACTGTACTCAGTGTACACACAAACATTCACTAACCCACACAAACAACATTTCCTACTCAAATTATCCAAATAAATACTCTAGAGATGGAATTTGTTCATATTAGAATGAAATAAGATAATATAATTAAAATGAATATATAAATAAAAAGTAAAATGAAACATTGATAGCAACTAGTCCCTCAAAGCATGATTATTATTGAAACAGACCTGAATCCATTCATCAAAAATTACTATAAACTATGTACAAATCAGGATGAAATGTTAAACTCAGGCCCAATCTGCCTGATTTGGTAATAGCTCAGGTGGATGTAAAAGATCCCATGGCACTAATTGAAAAGAGTAGGGGTGCTTTATTAACATTTGCATTTATTTTATGCCAATTGGTTCTATTTTTCATTTTTTAACATTTATACTTAAAATTATTTACAATCTGCACAAAAACTTAACTAAACAATTCTATTTATTTTATCTTTTTCTTTTATATTTATCCTCTGTCCTTACCATTCCTTCCACAATCATCTTATTTTCACAAATTCACCATCCTCTTCCATTTTCTTGTTATATAACAAATTTTCATATCAGTTTTACAGCACCCATATTTTCATAAACAGCACTTTATCTCATTTATCAATATCACATGTTTTACTTTATCATACTTAATATTTAAATTCTTCCCATTTTTATTCATGTCTAAACGTTTCCAAAAATTCTAAGTTCTTTTTGTAATCTAGAAAACTATGTTTCATTGTTTCTTCTTTACTACAGTCAGCGCATTTTTGTTTCTGCATCACCTTATATTTCATATCATCTTTGGCTGGTAACTTGTTTAATAAAATAATCTGCAAAAAATCCTGTACTTCATATAAAGTTTCAAACCATTCTTCTTCTGTCTTTTATTGACCTTTGTTATATTCATTTAATTCCTTGCATAGATAAACACCCCCAAATATTTTAAAATCATATTGTACAATTCATTCCTTTTCCCTTATGCCTCACTTAGTATTAACTTACATGATTTCATTATCATATTATTTTTCTTACATCTTGTCCTTTTTTTCTTTTCTTTTGTCTGTTTTTTTCTTCCCATACATTTTTTATATTCTTCATATAACATCTTATCTATTGTTTCTTTCTGTCTTTCGTTTACCTTTCTCATTACCCAAAATAAATGCATAGATGCTAAATGTACCACTAGATTTTTTTTAATCAAGCCACCCTGTTTATTATAAATTATTCCTCTTCTCACTAGGTTCAGCTTTGGGCCCCAAATGAAGCTAAAAAAATTTAATAAGCCTTTTTCCATTTATCCATTCCATTATCCTCTAAATATATATTTTCCTAACACGAGTATTCAACATAGATTGTATCATCTAAAATGATAAATAAAATCTTTTCCTCCCAGATAACAATTTATCTCTTTTAGTATCTCTCTCCATTGACGTATTATACTTTCATACTCAACAAAGGTCACTTCCAAAATCTTTATTTCCTTTCCTGTGAAATATGTTCCATTTATTTTTATTTTATCTTACTGAATCTCTTACACTTCATTTTTTAGCTGCAGACCAACTTTTTAAACAGTTTTCCGATCCTTATTGCAGCCTCACTTATCCAGCCCTTGTTTTTCTTCTTGCTGGAATTAAATCATCTGCATATGTCATACATATTGGGAATATAACATTTCATTTGATCTCCCATCTTGCACTCCTCATTTCATACAGATTTGTCTGTACTACTGCGTTTATTACTAATATAAAAAAGCACATACTCATTGGGCATTCCTGTTTTATATTTCTCTTAATACTTATTTTTCACATCCATCCATTTATCATAACTTATACCCATGAATTTTCATAACATTTCTTTATCACAGTAATTTTTACTCCTATACCTCATGCCTCTAAAATGTGCCAGATTGATTCGTGGCTCATATTATCAAAGGCTTTTTATATCACATTTTACTTCTTTATTTTCTTTCAGCATCATCTGTACTTCTCTTTATTTAACTTTTATTTCAAATCTGTTCCTTTTACATGATTGGTATCTTCTGATACTGCTTCATCAAGTAGTTTATCCTCCCTTTTTCATAAACATTTTATAGTCAGTATTCCCTAGTGTTAAAGGCTTCCAATTTTTAATATCTTTTCTTTCATACTTTTTTCCATATACATTTTATCACTCCACCACATGTTTTCTTCTCTTATACCTTCTTACATTCATTTATTTAACATATATTAAAAAACATATATTTCAGCTTTATTCATTTCCTTATAGTATTCATAAATTAAGCCATCTAATCCTGGCCCTGATTAATTCATGCCTTATTTTATCGCCTTATTTTGTTCTATTGTTATATCATTTTCTAAAAAAATTTTTTTTCTGACATGTTTTTACTTTCTATTCTTCTTGCCCATCCCATTTAATTCCTCTTTTTCATACTATTCCCTACAAAATTCTCTGCCACTTGCATATCTTCTTGTTTGTATTTTACATCTCCTTGCCATTTAAGAGAGCATCCATCCTTCCCTCTCACATGTTTACATATGTTTCCTAAATAAGGAGAAACCCTCTCTTTCTTTATTTCTGCATAGAAAAAAATGTTGCCCATGTAAAATTATTTTTATTATTTCTCTATTCTTTTCACATATCTGTTTTTCTATTTCCCTTGTTTTTCCACTTCCTTGTTATATCTATTTCTCTTAATTCCATAAAATGTGCTTACTTTTAATCTTACTTTTTATTTTTTTCTCCCATTTTTAATATATTTTTATTCCTCTGTTTATACATTACCCCACTGTGTCTTTTTATATATAAAACAGTCTCATTGTCATCTGATCTTTCCATACTATTTCTTTCTTTTTAACATTTTTAATTCCTAAATTGAACTCTTTATTAATCTCTTTATCCCTTTCCCTTCTTTATTATTTCACTATTCTAGCCTATACTGCTCTGAGATGGGCAAACTTTGCCATCTGTACTCCCCTTGTTATTTCTTTCAGGCATTTAGAGCAAATTATAAAAACAATTTCAATCATAAAAATGTCCCTTTTATATGTCCATTCTCTATTCTTTCATTTTAGATCTCCACATTTTATTAATTCCCTTAACATTTTAATATCCTGTGTTGTTTTTCAATTGTCTTTCATAAGGTTAACATTAAAAATCTCTTATGATAAATATTGACATATTGACTAACAGAGACTTTTTAATTTCTTCAAACAACTGTTTTATCTCTGTCATATTAGTATACACATAAAGCACTATTACTCTTACAGATTTTTGTCTCACTTTCATATCACATATCATTACCCTTCCCCATACTACTGTTGTTAACATCTAGAACTTTTATTTCTTCATTTTTTTATAAGAATTCCTGTTCCAGAATATGTCTCATTTCCTACTGACCAAGCCATTTGGCCTCCTTATACTGCTTGTATTTTTGTTTTACTTTTTCTTCTTTATTACATCTGGTATCTAGCTGGCAAAAAAAATCTGTTTTTATTTTTTACACCATTCCATCAACACTAAACTTCTTTTATTATTTTTTAACAATTTTTAATTCATTTAGCATATTTAGACTATATACACAAAAAGGAAGAAATTTGACATCACATATTGTTATACAGTGATAGGAAGGCATTGAATCATCAAGGTAATCTTAAACAATTAACACATTGAGTCTTGGTAATTCAATAGAAACATTTCAGGGTTATCGCAACCACAAAAAGTCTTAGTATGATTTATAGATCTTATTCTGATAATTTCTTTTTCAGATTTATATAGTATTGCTGTTAAATTTAAAATTTCTTTGAACATAGGAACTGAGTTTGATTTCCATTTTTTTGTAATATTTTTTTTAGCAAATGCCAAGAAAGACCAAAACATGTTTGCTCTTTGGCTTTTATAGATAAAGGAAGTGGAATATTCATTACTATTACAGATCTGGTAAAAAGAAAACTTTTCAGACTATAGTCCATTAAAAAATACTTATCTCTTCCCCATATACATTTAATATTTCACAATCCATAAACATGTGTATCCATCAGCTTTTACATCTTTACTACATCACCAACAAACTGAAAAAGTAATTTTACTAAACTTAGAGATTTTACAGGGAGTAACAAACATTCTATTCATATATTTCCACATAAAAACTTTTCAGTATAAACTTGGAAAAGTTTGACTAACTGATTTAAGTAACAAAATTTTATTCTTACGATCTGTTGAGTCACTCAATCCACTACTATCTACAAAGTTCCAGAGTCTTGCATCAAAATTATTTTTTGTCATCTATAATTAACTTATATAACTTGGACAATCTTCCTTTGTAGATCAGTCTACCTTCAGTAATAGCATTCATATATTCATATAGTGGGGAAATAGTGTTCTGTTCCTCTTCACTCATATTATCCACAAGTTCATTTAATTTCTTACTGATGGATAATATTGGTTAGCAGATTCATCCAACTTATATTATTTCATGAAATATTCTGGGACTTAGCCTTTCCTTTTCTAAAGCAATTAGATCATAATACTAATCCATTCCTTTTTAGTAAATTCATTTTAACATTGTTCTGAGTTCTAGAGGTGTGTGCAATGGGAAAGCAAAAAATTTCCATTCTGATATTAATGGAGATTTAAAAACATATTTCTTAACTGTTTTGAGGATTGATTTCATTTATGCAGATTATATCAGTTGAAATTAATTCCCTTATAAGCTAAACTGTGTATAAGCTAAACTGTGTTCACCAGATGAAATAGTTATTACACATTTCTAATTCATCATATTTAATAAACTTTTAAGAATTTAGTATAATCTGCATGGTTCTTCCATTGATTAGTTTAAGGTGAGTCTATCTAGAATATAATAGAATTAAAACTTCAAGCAGTAAAATAAGATTTTACATCTGGGAAGCTAATACCACAGTGCCTCCTTAATCTTACATGATTTCTACAAGGAATTTTCATTTTTAGGATACCATAAGAATGAAGTTAACATTTTTTCCATTTTCTTTAAAAGTTTTTTTCATCAGGCATTAAAGCTAGTATATACAATATCTATATAATCTTGGGTAATATAATCATTTTAATAAGTACTAACCTATTCTCAAAAGTAAAAAAAAAATTCATTCCACTTTTAATAAGAAGTAATACTTCTTTGATTACTTTTTCAAAATTATTATTAATAATCTTATTCACATCTTGATAGATGTTTATTCCTAAATATGTTCTTTTCCTTCCCAATTATATTTAGATGTATTTTTAAACTTATTATCTAGTACTTGATTTAACATTAAAGTTTCAGTTCTATTATTAAATTTCAGCAGTGATACTTCTTGAAACGTTTCAATTTCCTCATCTATTTCTTCGATTGGATAATTTAGATCTCCTATAGTTAATACAATATATTCTGCAAATTGCTGTATTTTAGATTGACAATCTCTGTTAATCGAGAGCCCATCCTTTTTTTCATTGCTTCTTCTAAAGCTAAGGGTTCAATAACTAATGTGAATAGCAGAGGGGGCAATGGACACCCTTGCTTTGTGCTTTTGTTTAAAGTTAATCCTTGAGAAATGTAAGATCTAATTTTAACACATGCTTTGGAGTTTCTGTATATATTTTTTTAATATTCTAATAAACTGTTCTGGAAATACAAATAGTTCTAAAGTTTTAAACAAGTAATTCCAGTCTACAGAATTGAAAGCTTCCTGGACATGTAAGCTAGTTAGGGCCAATTTCTTGTTCTTTCCTTTTGCTAAATCTAAGGTAGTTACTGCCCTTCTTATATTATTGTATGTTAATCTATTGACTATAAATCTTGTTTGATCTTTATTAATTAATGTACTATATCTCTCAGTCTTGCAACATATAATAATAATGTATAATTTAATAATGAATAATGAAACAGATCTGTATGAGGAAACTAACTTAATATCCTTTCATTGTTTAATTATGGGTGAAGCTACAGACAATTTCCATGAGAGAGGATTTGTTTTGTTACACTGAATTATCCTGAAAATGTCACTAACCAATTCTAAAATATTTAACAGAAGCAGTCTGTATAATTCCATACTTAAACCAGCTAACCCTAGAGCTTCACCCTTTTCCCCCATTCTTAAATCTTCTTTAATTTCTATCAGGGTAATAGCTTATTGAACATAAATATTTGTTGGTCATTAAGTTTATTAGTAACATTTTTCTTTTAATAATTGTTAATTTTATAATCATCAGGATTATTACTTTTATCTTTACTGAGATCCTCATGGAATTTTTTAAAATATTAAGCATTTCCTCTATATCTGAAGTAAGCTTATTAATGTGAGGATTTTGGATATTACTGATTTCTGCCCTTTTGCTTAACATCTTACTTTTATTAGCTAATCTATATAGATGTTTTGAAGTCATCTTATAACTGTGCATTTTTTTTCCATAGCTGACTCCACTTTATGGATTAAAACTCTTTGATATTTTGTCATTATTTTTAATGACTTCAGTATTATCTAATTTCTTTGTTGTTCAGACTTCACTTTGTATATTTTTAACAACTATGTATTCCACTTTCATCTTATTACTACCCCCATCTTCCCATTCTATCTTTAATATGCATTTCTAAGGAGCCCCATAGTATGACTTTACTAACCTGACCATTATCATTCAAAGATAAAAAATTCTCAATTTGTTTCTTAAGTTAACTCTTAAATTCTTTTAATTTCATCATATATAATGGAATTCTAAGCATATTCTGAAATTTTCATATATCCATTACTGTGTCAATACTTAGTGCATTATGATCAGATAAAGGATAAGGAATAGTTTTAAAATAATTCATTTTATTAAGTAAATCTATAGAGGCATATATCCTATCAATTCTAGTTTGCATCCCATGTGCATAAGAATAACGAGTGAAGAAAAATAACTTATCTTTTGTTTTAATAGTACAACTATATTATTATTACTAATCTATTTAGTGCATGAAAAGCTAAATACTGATACCAGCATTTAGCTTTCTTATGTTCTTCTCTATCTTTTATAATAGATATTTAGTTAAAATCCCCTGCTAAAATTAAAATACCCTTCCAATGACTGTGTAGTAAGTTTAAGTGATCTTTAGCAACTCTTGCACCTATTCCAATAATCTAGTAAAATTAGTGTGTAGAGTTTGCCATTATATTTAATTATATTCCTTTGGTTTCATTAATGGATTCCATAACCTTAGACATTACAAATAGATTTCCTCCAAAATATATTAGTTCCTCTTCTATTTTTTTGTTATAAAAGTAGGTGATAACATTTCATAACCTAAGTTATTTAAATATTGTATATCTTTATCTATCAAGTGTGTCTAATGCAAGAATATAATGTCCCCTCTATTTAATTTTAGGTATATCATTAATAAGTTCCTTTTGTTGCCATTATTTACTCCATTTACATTAATAGATAATAGATTAAAACTATGTTGTATGTAAACACTGTGTATTTAAAAGATTTCTTTAAGATAATATGACACATTTATCCAACATATAGATTAATTGTATATTATACTCTAATGCATTCCTTCAACACTATCTTAACATTCCACTTTGTTTTGGATTCTTCCTTTCTACAAACTTAACTACAACTACTAAAACTCATAGATAACAAAATCAAAGACAAGTCTACAACTGTAACTATTTACATTGCTAATAAAACCCAACCTACCATGGATAGCAAAGTTCCTAATTTACTGTACTATTGCTCTACCTACCAACACATAAAAAATGTATAAAAAAACTAGCCAAAAGCTACCATGACTTACAAATAATAAAATATTATATCCGGGTCAAAAATAATAAGATGCTATTAATTTAGTTATATATTTTGCCATTTAAAAATGTTCCCCAATTACTACATAAAAGTTTAATAATCATTTTCTATTAGTCACAAATATTAAATAATCCAACACATACTATATTATATACCCATTTATGTAATAGTAGCATAAATTACCCACTAGATATTCCTAAATTATTCACATATTCAAAATTATTTCTAAATAAATACGTATAACAGAGTGGGACCTAAATAGCTGAAGACATCTGTAAATGTACAAGTGACAGGCAATCTTATACTATACTATAATACAAAAGAAAAATCAATACACATATATATTTATCATGCTAAAAGAAAATTGTGTAACACTTTTAACACAAGTATAAAAATATTTAAAAATCCTTTAGCTTATTAAGCTACTTCATAAAAATACATACATTACTGAGGTCAAAATGAATGCCTTGCTATATAAATATATATATATATATATATATATATATATATATATATATATATATATATATATATCGTCTATATTATATTATATTATCGTATGATGCAAATAGCGAATGCTATTTCATCATACCGATAATATCTAAACTACAAAATATCGAACAAACAGAATAGCAAATTTTTTCCCCGGGGGAAAAATTCACTGCTCTGTAAAAAAAAAAAAAAAACTTAAAAACACGAATTTAACTGGGGGCTTCACACCCACACCCCCTCTACTTATATATACCAACTCTGAGATTGCACCATAGTGGAGGAAATGACAAAGTCCCAAAGACGGCCCACCAAATTTTTTCCTTGGGGAAAATATTTGATGTTCCTTGACTTCGCTATTTTGCCATTTTGACAGTATCAGATCGACTAAATAACATTCAGTATTTAGTCCATTCAATACTGTCATATAGACCCTATATATATATATATATATATATATATATATATATATATATATATATATATATACAGTCTATGTTGTATTCAAAAGATACAGTATGTGCAGTTCAAATCTCATCATCCCTTCCCAGATTCAAGCATATTGAAAAATCTACTTCATTTTCTATCAAAATGGATGCATTTATTCAGCAATAAAATGCTCAAATTTCAGATCTGACCCATAAAATGAGTCACCTTAGGTAGTCTTAGTAAATCCAATAGCATACAATGTGTAAAAAGCTTCAAGGTTCATGTGACCAAGCTTCACATTTCTGCTTTCAGATTATTTTCAAATATTGTATATACTTTTATATGTAAATTATATGAAATTTTGAATAGTCACATCTCTGCCATATGCAGGTACATGTAATAGACACCTTTCTTAAAAGCAGTTTGTTATTCCTGTTAGTATTCTACCTTATTCTATATGTCTTGTATTTCTAAAACCTCCCATTAAAGAGCTATTTAATCATCAGCTCTCTATTAAGGATAATATGTGTACATATTTCTTAACTTACTGGTACTGCTCCTTTATTAATCTTACATATTCAATATTTCATTCATTGTGCTTTTGCATATTATTCATAAGATGTTTACTCTTCTTACTAATTCTAGTAATACAAGCAATTTTGGCTATATATAAAAGAATTCCTGCTTGCTTAATTTGAATGTATGGTTTTAGCCATTGTGAATTGCTTCTCTGATCTAAGCTTCTCGTGCTGTCATCAGAATTTGACTACAGCATGTGAAAAAGACATACCACAGCATGTAGCAGCTGCTAATTTCCTCTGTAAGTTTCTCATTCCTCTTAGTTCTTTTAAGGTGTTCTAATCAGTAACAAACATCTAACTTTACTTCTTTCAATTCATATGTACAGTCAATATGTATAGTTAGAGTTAATAACACTACAGCATTAGCTATTAACATGCAAAATGTAAGCAAGTAATCATCTCAGTATAAAACATTACTATAGCTTTTGTCGTACCAATTCTTCACTTCTAAGAAATGTGTTATTTTGAGTGGATTTCTCACATACACTTGAAAGAAAAAGAAAGTTATTTTCTTTTTTAACAGACATCAATGATGAACTTATATTTTCTTCAGGACAGCTCAAGGTGGAAAGAATCCAGCATTCTGACAGAAATTGAACATTTCCAAATGTTTAATATTAAGCAGTTTTGGAAACTAGTGCCTTCATTACATGTTCTGATTAAGGTACCAGTTGCCAAAAGTGCTTAACATTAAACATTTGGATACATTGTCTCTCTTGGTGCTTTTTTTTTTTTTTTTTTTTAGTTGTATCTTATACCACCCTTTCAGAACTATCCATTTTTCAGCTAGAAATGGAACATTCTTCTTTCTCCAAGTTCAACTTGCTTCATAAATGACCTGTGAAAGGAATGTTTTACCCATGAACAAAGTAAACAAAATCACCAGCACTTTAACACTTCTAATAAGCATATTACTTAGCTCTGATATTCAGTTAACCAATAATGCATATACTAAGCAAAGTTGAAGAAATAAAATAAAATTCTTAACTTAAATAGTGTTAAATAGTTATCAGTTCTATTGCTTAGAATTTAATGGCATTGTCTTACAGGAAATATTTGTTTAACATTTAGAAATACAATTATAAGTTTAGTTAAATGAAATATATTAAGTCTCTCACTGTAAGTATAGTAAAACGGTAAAACCATTTATATTCTACTTACATATGTTTTGAAGTTTAATGTCCAGTATGAACTTTTTACTTAAAGGACAAATCTATTGTCTCAGAAAACAAAAGTCCTCCAGTCAGAGAATGAAAGTCATTTGTTTTTGGCTATTTAATTTTAGAAGCAGTTCTCCAAGAATTCAACTAACTTTGTCTCTTCACAGATATACACTTCCACTCCATTTTTTCAGTATTATTAAATATTTTATTGCAGTTAACAAAAGTGGATGCCTTCTCTAGCATATTAAATATTTTGGTTTCTTCAGAAAGAATAATTTGATCTTTGCCAGAAACACCAAACTGGCTTTGATATTGTTAAATTTCCTTGATCAGTGGTAAACTGGATTTTCTTTTACCCATTAGTTTACTGGAATACTCATTGTTGAATCTGACTACTACTTCTTCTTTTTTCAGCTGCTCCCATTAGGGGTCGCCACAGTGGATCATCTGTTTCCATTTCTTCCTGTCCTCTGCATCTTGCTCTGTCATACCAACCACCTGCATGTCCTCTCTCACCACATCCATAAACCTTATCTTAGGCCTTCCTCTTTTCCTGTTACCTGGCAGCTTCATCCTTAGCATCTTTTTCCCAATATACTCTGTATCCCTCCTCAGCACATGTCCAAACCAATGTAATCTTGCCTCTCTGACTTTGTCTCCAAACCTTCTAACCTGGGCTGACCCTCTAATATACTTGTTCCTAATCCTATCCACCCTTGTCACACCCAGTGCAAATCTTAACATCTTTAACTCTGACACGTCCAGCTCTGACTCCTGCCTTTTTGTCAATGCCACTGTCTCCAACCCATATAACATAGCTGATCTCACTACCCTCTTGTAGACCTTCCCTTTCACTCTTACTGGTACTTGTCTTTCACAAATCACTCCTGACACTCTCCACCCACTCCATCCTGCCTGTACTCTCTTCTTCACCTCTCTTCCACACTCACCATTACTCTGAACTGTTGATCCCAAGTGTTTAAACTCATCTACCTTCACCACCTCTACTTCCTGCATACTTACCATTCCTCTATCCTCCCTCTCGTTTACGCACACATATTCTGTCTTAGTTCTGCTGACCTTCATTCCTCTTCTCTCTAGAGCATATCTCCACCTCTCAAGGGTCTCCTCCACCTGTTCCCTACTCTCACTACAGATTACAATGTCATCTGCAAACATCATAGTCCACGGGGACTCCTGTCTGATCTTGTCTGTCAACCTGTCCATCACAATTGCAAATAAGAAAGGGCTCAGAGCTGATCCTTGATGTAATCCCACCTCCACTTTAAATGCATCCGTCACTCCCACTGCAGACCTCACCACTGTCACACTACCCTCATACATATCCTGTACCACTCTTACATACTTCTCTGAAACTCCCGACTTCCTCATGCAATACCACAACTCCTCTCTAGGCACCCTGTCATATGCTTTCTCTAAGTCCACAAAGACACAATGCAACTCCTTCTGACCCTCTCTGTACTTCTCCATCAACACTCTCAGAGCAAACATCGCATCTGTAGTGCTCTTTCTTGGCATGAAACCATACTGCTGATCACTAATCATCACCTCCCTTCTTAACCTAGCTTCCACTATTCTTTCTCATAACTTCATGCTGTGACTGATGAGTTTACTCCCTCTGTAGTTACTGCAGCTCTCCACATCACCCTTATTCTTAAAAATCGGTACCAAAACACTTTTTCTCCATTCCTCAGGCATCCTCTCACTTTCCAAGATTTCATTAAACAACCTAGTTAAAAACTCCACTGCCATTTCATCTAAACACCTCCATGCTTCCACAGTGTATGTCATCTGGACCAACAGCCTTTCCATTCTTCATCTTCTTCATAGCTATCCTTACTTCCTCCTTGCTAATCCACTGCACTTCATGATTCACTATCCGCACATCATCCAACCTTTTCTCCCTCTCATTCTCTTCATTCATCAGCCCCTTAAATTACTCTTTTTCCATCTGCTCAACACACTCTCCTCGCTTGTGAGTATGTTTCCCTCATTATCCTTTATCACCCTTACCTGCTGCACATCTTTACTAGCTCGGTCTCTCTGTCTAGCCAATTGGTACAGATCCTTTTCTCCCTCCTTAGTGTCCAACCTTTCATACAACTCTTCATGCGCCTTATCCTTAGCCTTCGCCACCTCTCTCTTTGCCATGCACCTCATCTCCTTATACTCCTGTCTACTTTCTTCATCTCTCTGACAATCCCACTTCTTCTTCACCAACCTCTTTCTCTGTATACTCTCCTGTACTTCCTCATTCCACCACCAGGTCTGATTGTCCTCCTTCCTCTGTCCAGATGTCACACCAAGCACCTTTCTAGCCATCTCCCTTACTAGCTCTGCTGTAGTTACCCAGCTATTTGGTAACTCTTCACTGCCACCCAGTGCCTGTCTTAACTCTTCCCTGAACTCTACCTCACAATTACCCTTTTTCAATTTCCACCATTTGATCCTTGGTGCAGCCCTCACACTCCTCCTCCTCTTGTTGATTACCAATGTCATCCTACAAACCACCATCCTATGCTGTTTATATTGTTGAATCTGACTACATGTTCACCTATTTTAATAGATGGGCTGGGCCATGCTGTTTACCAAATTTAATATTTTTTAAGCTAGACATGAAGTTAACTATAATTGAACATGGTAGTGAGTTTTCCTTCTTCGAAGATGCTCTCAGGGATCTGTGTCCTTTCAATTCCATGCAATAGTTTCAGGTAGCTTTACTATTTTATGCAGCCAGGTTGTTGTTTTGTCTCAGTTTATTTTCTAAATCATCGAGTTTTTCTATGAAACAGTTATTTTATTTTAAAAGAAATTCATTCTGAGACTCACCTTCACTTATACTTCCTTCATGATCATTTAAAGTTTCTTCCATTCTGTTGATTTGTGTAATTTGTTATGTCATAAGCATTTCTGAACATTCTATCTTTTTTCTGGTCTCCTCTTTGAAACGTTCTAGTTTTTTATCCGGTTTGTCTATTTTAAATAATACATCCTTCATACTAGATATTAGTGACTGGATGTCTTTTTTTAACACACGAATCCTGAGTGCCATTCCTTGAGTGGCTTATGTTGAAGTCTTTCCTCTCTTAACCAAGCAGTTGAAATTCTGACAAATATCAGCTTTTGAAGAAGTTGAAGCTATAAATCTTTTCTCTGACTATTGGTGAATAAACTTAGCTAACAAGTATCTCTAAATTTTAATTTTTTGATTTTATCTTCTGTCAGAGAAAAGTTTTCAGTCACACAGCTTTCACCAATTGCTGCTCTCGGCCATCTTCCTCTTATATTATTTGTAATGCTATTTACATTTAATGTTAATATTCCTATATCATCCTTTTAAATTGTTTTAAAAACATTTTTTGCCAGATCACATATGAGGACAACAATACTGATTTCCATACCGGATTGGTTGAGGCCCAGATTAACAACAACCTCCATCAGTACTGTTAGCCAAGAGGGTGCTGGTGGAAATTGGGCTACTGTTGGCTGATGGAAGAGGAGAATGAGAAGAAGAGGGGGGAAGGCATGCCTGTAGGCAGGGGGAGAGGAGGAAGGTTAGTAGTGTGGAACTGAGGGTAAGAACTCTGAGTGTTGGCAATATAATTGGTAAAGGGAGAGAGTTAGCTGATATGATGGAGAGTAGGAAGACTGATATATTGTGTGCGCAAGAGACCAGATGGAAGCGGAGTAAGGCCAGGTGTATCGGAGGTGGGTTCAAATTGTTGAATGTTGTTAGTACATATGCTCCACAAGTTGGATGTGTGATGGATGAGAGAGAAAAAATTTGGAGTGAGTTGGATGAAGTGGTGGTGAGTGTATCCAAGGGTGAGAGAGTGCTGAATGGATCAGATTCCAATGGGTATGTTGGTGAAGGGAACAGAGGAGATAAGGAGGTGATGGGTAGGTATGGTGTTAAGGAGAGGAATGCAGAAAGAAGGTCAGATGGTAGTGGATTTTGTGAAAAGGATGGACGTGGCTGTGGTCAATACATATCTTAAGAAGAAGGAGAAGCATAGGGTGATGTATAAGAGTGGAGGAAGATGCACACAGGTGGATTATATGTTATGCAGGAGGGCCAGTCTGAAAGAGATTGGAGACTGTAAAGTGGTGCCAGGGGAAAGTGTAGTTAGGCAGCATAGAAGGGTAGTCTGTAGGATGATGTTGGTAATCAAGAAGAAAAAAAGAGGAGAGTGAGGGCAATGCCAAGGATCAAATGGTGGAAGCTGAAAAAGGATGATTGTGAGGTAGAGTTTAGGAAGAGTTAAGACAGGCATTGGGTGGCAATGAAGAGTTATCATGTAGCTGGGCAACTACAGCAGAGGTGGTAAGGTAGACAGCTAGAAAGGTGCTTATTGTGACATCTGGGCAGAGGAAGGAGGACAAGGAGACCTGGTGGTGGAATGAGGAAGTACAGGAGAGCATACAGAGGAAAAGGTTGGCGAAGAAGAAGTCGGATTGTCAAAAAGATGAAGAAGGTAGACAGGAATACAAGGAGATGAGGTCTGTGGTAAAGAGAGAGGTGGTGAAGGCTAAGGATAAGTGTATTTCGAGCTGTATGAAAGGTTGGACACTAAGGAGGGAGAAAAGGACCTGTACCATTTGGCTAGACAGAGAGACTGAGCTGGAAAAGATGTGCAGCAGCTTAGTGTGATAAAAGATAATGAGGGAATTGTACTAACAAGTGAGGAGAGTGTGTTGATCAGATGGAAGGATTACTCTGAGGGGCTGACAGATGAAGAGAATGGGAGAGAAAGAGAGAGAAGGTTGGATAATATGGGGATAGTGAATCAGAAAGTGCAGTGGATTAGTAAGGAGGAAGTAAGACCAGATATGAAGAGGATGAAGAATGGAAAGGCTGTTGGTCCAGATGACATACCTGTGGATGTATGAAAGTGTTTAGGAGAGATGGCAGTGGAGTTTTTAACCAAATTGTTTAACAAAATCTTGGAAAGTAAGAGGATGACTGAGGATGGAGAAGAAGTATATTGGTACCAAATTTTTAAGAATAAGGGTGATGTGCAGAGCTGTAGTAACTACAGAGGGAAACAATTGATCAGCCACAGCATAAAGTTATGGGAAAGAGTAGTGGAAGCTAGGTTAAGAAAGGAGGTGATGATTAATGAAAAGCAGTATGGTTTCTTACCAGAAAAGAACACTACAGATATGATGTTTGCTCCGAGGGTGTTGATAGAGAACTATAGAGAAGGTCAGAAGAAGTTGCATTGTGTCTTTTTGGACTTAGAGAAAGCATATGACAGGTTACCTAGAGAGGAGTTGTGGTATTGTATGAGGAAGTTGTAGGATCATAGGAGGTTGCTAAGCTACTGGCCCTGAGGCCCTTATAAGGCTAGTCAAGAGTTTAGCCCATATTTAGACAAGTCAGCACCCAATGCCCCTGTCCAGCAGGGACATAGGTGGAATCCCAAGAGTATATTTTCTGTTTCCCATCCAGTTATCCAGGTTGCACTTAAAAAGGGGTAAAGAGGTACTCTGCCTGACATGGAGAGGGAGTCTATTCCACATATGGGGGGGGTCTCTGGGACACAAATCTGTCCTGCCAACAAGTCCTGTTGATGTCGCAGACCAGGTTGAGGCTGCTTGTGTTCAAGTTACTTGAGTGGAGCTTGACTTACAGATATGCAGCAGCCCTGTCAAGGTGGGGTCTGTTATCTCCTTGTATGTCAGACAGAGGTCACCTCTGAGGACCTCTGTCTCGGGAGTTGCAGAGAAGTATGTAAGAGTGCTACAGGACATGTATGAGGGCAGTATGACAGTGGTGAGGCCTGCAGTAAGAATGATGGATGCATCCAAGGTGGGGTTTGCATCAAGAATCAGTTCTGAGACCTTTCTTATTTGCAGTGGTGATGGACAACTTGACAGACGAGAGCAGACAGGAGTCCCCATAGACTATGATGATTGCGGATGATATTGTGATCTGTAGTGAGAGTAGGGAAAAGGTTGATGAGACCCTAGAAAGGTGGAGATATGCTTTAGAGAGGAGAGGAATGAAGGTCATCAGGACTAAGACAGAATATACAGAATATATATGTGTGAATGCGAGGAAGGACAGAGGAATGGTGAGGATGCAGGGAGTAGAGCTGGCGAAGGTGGATGAGTTTAAATACTTGGCATCAACAGTTCAGAGTAATGTGAGTGTGGAATAGAGGTGTGGAAGAGAGCTGAATAAGGGAGTGCAGGCAGGGTGGAGTGGGTGGAGAAGAGTGTCAGCAGTCATTTGTCACAGACTGGTACCAGCAAGAGTGAAAGGAGGGACTACAAGAGGGTAGTGAGATCAGCTATGTTATAAGGGTTGGATACAGAGGTACTGACTAAAAGACAGGAGTCAGAACTTAAGGTGACAGAGTTAAAGATGTTAAGATTTGTATTGAGTGTGATGAGGATGGACAGGACTAGGAATGAGTATATTAGAGGGTCAGCTCAGGTTGAATGGTTTGGAGACAAAGCCAGAGAGGCAAGATTGCCTTGGTTTGGACATGTGCTGAGGAGTGATGCTGGGTATATTGGGTGAAGGATGCAAAGGAATGGAGCTGCCTGGTTAAGAGAACTGATGATCCACTGTGGTGACCCCTAATGGAGCAGTTGAAAGAAAAAGCCGAAGATTCCTGTATCATCCTAATCCTTTTTTGAAGGCTTTTCCTTCTGTATCGTAGTTTCCTTCTCCTTCTCCTAAGTCTCTCACCATTTGATGTTTCACTGTCTTGCTCTTCTCGTCTCCACTTTTTTCTTCTTACTCTTCTCTACTTTATAAAATGGAAAATTTGTTCTCCACCTGTAAATGAATAACCTTGCTTTAACTACCTCTTCATTGTTTAACCTTTTTTCAGTATGCCCTTCCCCAGACCACCTTCTCCTTCAATATCTTCTGTAGTAAACTTTTCTATAGTTTCATCTGAACTTTCGTCTTCTTCTACTGTTTTCTTTTCTAATATGGGACAGCCAAACCAGATGTGTCCAAATTCTTTACATATCTATAAAAAGCTTACAGTTTTTAGATGCATGTTGACCACACCTTCTTTTGTTACAGTCTTGTACTAAATGAGTTTCATCTCCAAAGAAATGGCATGCTTCTGGTTGACTCTAGTACTTTACAAATCCACTCTTACCATTCACGATTATTGTCTTTGAAATATGTTGAATTTTTCCTATCCTTAACATCCATTGTTACCCACACTTCCCAACCTCCACTCCATACATTTCTTTAAACACATATTTTTAACTTCATGTACATTACTAAATGGTGAAATAAAAAATAATAACTCAAGCTATTCCATATTTGGAGTTATAATCTGCATATTTATTTCCTTTTTTAGTTGTAGTACCAAGCTCTGAAATAATCTTTCTTTTTTCAGTCTCAGTCATAACATTTTGCAGTAAGTTAAATCTCTCAAATTTAACTTCAGAAACAAAATTTATCTCCAAATATATATTGATGCTCTTATGTCTTTGATGTCAAACCTTAGTGGCAAAATAATACCATCCATAATGTCATACCTGTTTACAGTGAAACACCTGTTCACACTACCATCACTTTTACTTTTTATTCTTACCACTGATGCTCCTCTTTGTGACTGTCGAGAATCTGCAAATGTCTGCCACTCTCAACTTCTTTTTCCATTCTTCCTGCTGCACATTCATAACATCTTTATTGTAAGAAAGCTTGTTGCAGAGATAAACCCTTACAACTGGCTACAGCACCAGCCATGAATCCAACCATTCTTTTCCCATTGCCAGCTGTTTTCTGTTTCCAGCCTCTTAGATTCTTCCTGTAGTAGTACTTTATTCACCATTTTACTCCATCATGCTTCCTCTCCTTTCTTTGACTCTGCCTAGTTCATCAATTCTACCTGCACTTGAATCTCTAGTCCTCCAATTTCCAACTCTGTAACCTTTCTTTTGCCTCCCTCTCCTTCCTTCGGTAACTTTTTTTCTGCTCCTCTATCCATCTCAGCTGTACTCTCCCTCATCTTACAATTCCTGGAATTGCAGTAGCAGCCCATTGGCACCACCTAGCAACTCTATAGAGTGCTTCAGTTCCTCGCATCCAAAAGAGTAGGGGTCCTTTATTTTACATGAAATAACTTCATGGGTTCATAGGTGTGCACTAGGCCAACGGCCCTGGAGCCTTTACAAGCCTAGCCCATAGAAGTGCCTTGGCATCATGCCATTAGTTCCTGGTGCCTCTATCAAGTAGAGCCACTGGAGTTATCCCTGGGGTGAACTTTCTATTTCCAGTCCACTCATCAAGATTTCTAATGAAAATGGCCAGTGAGGTGCTCTGCTTGACATGTATGGGAAGTCTGTTCCAGAGCATGGGCAATCTCTGGGTTATAAACCTGTCCCTCCAGTATGCTCTGTTGATTGTGGTAATGAGGTTAAAGTCCCTGGAGCGTGTGGTGTGGAGGGATTAGGATTTCTTTAGGTGTAACATTTCTAACAGGGCTGGGTCAGACATGGCTTTGTAAGTCAAGCAGAGATTGCATCTTAATAGACAATATGAGACAGAGAAAAGCTGGAGTTTTTGAGTCTGTCCATGTAGGGGATGTGTTTAAGGCCTAGGATCACCTTTGTGAGGTACTTTTGTGGCCTTTCAAGCTGTTGCAGGTGTTTAATGAGGTACATGCCAAATGGGGCATTATATTCGATGATTGGTCTAATGAGGGAAGAGTAGAGAGAGATGATGACCTCTTTCTTCCTGGATGCAAAACCCTTGGCAATGAGCTGTGCCACATAGAAGGACTTTCTGACTACAGTGACAATGTGGTGGTCGAAGGAGAGGTTGCTGTCAACCTGTGTCCCCAGATTTCTTATAATGCTTTCAGTGTTCAGTGGGCTACCATCAATGTGGTAATTAGTGGGAACTGGGTTTTTCCCAAAGGGAATGACGATGCATTTTTTGGCTTTAAGATTAAGGCCATGGTTTTGACACCAGTCGTTGGTCTCAGTAAGGCCTTTCTGTAGGATGTCTACATCACTTGGGGAGTTAATAATGGCTCCTAGCTTGCAATCATCAGCGAACATGGTTAGCCAGAGTCTCTGTGTGTTGGCCTGAACTTCTGAGAAGTAGATGCCAAACAGGAGAGGACCCAGGACCGATCTCTGTGGGACTCCACTCTTGACTGGTCGGCAGTCTGACTTGGAGTCTGCTACTTTCACACTGTGGGTTCTATCTGTGAGCCAGTTTGCAACCCACCTAGTGATATAGAGGTTGATGCCTACTTTGGTAAATCTGTCAATAATTCCTGAGAGGGGAATGGTATCAAAGGCCTTGGCCAGATCAAGGTAGGCTGTATGAACTGCCTTGCCCTCATCCACAGATCTGGTGACTGACTCAAAGAAGTCAACCAGGTAGACCAGGCATGATCTACCCTTCACATAACCAAATTGCATGGGATCCAGAGTTTGGAAATTCCCTATATCTTTGTTAATTAGGTCCATAATGATGTGCTCCATAGCCTTACATATCAGACTCATCAGGCTAATAGGGCGATAATTCCCAGGTTCTGTAGTTGCTCCCCCTTTATGGAGAGGGATGACTGTAGCAGTGCACCATTCTGTAAGCACAAAGCTTGAGGTGAGGCTGTGATTGAATAGGGCACACAGGTGTGGTGCCAGTTCACTTTGTAGTTCATGTAGAACATAGCCAAGGATAATGTGAGGTCCCATGGAAGCTGTATTCTTGGCCTTGGACAATGCAGCTTTAACCTGTGCTGCAGTAATGCTGGGTGCCTGGCATTCTTCTGGTATTGTGATTGACCCATTAGAGGGCAGAGAGGGTAATGTTGGCACTGATTCTGTCAGCCAGTATGTTGGCAATATCTGTTGGCTCAGTATAGGAGGTACCAATGTGCAATAACTCAGAGCAAATCTGGGTATTGCCATGGAGATTCTTGATATAACTGTAGAAGGCTTTGTGGTTGTTTTTAGTATCTGCCACAATTCTGCCTTCACAGCTAGCTTTAGAGGTTTTGATGAGAGATCTCAACTTTTTGTTGAGGGTAATAAGGGAGTTTTTCCATTCTTGGGACTTCACCTTTTTCTGCAACAGTTTCTTCCTTCTGTTGTAGAGTTTGTTAATGGCAGGGTACCACCAGATTGGCTTCCTTTTTTTGGAGGAGAGGGTCTTGGGTTCTGTTGGGTATGGCTAGTTCCATGAATTATGTATGTGTTCGTACTGTGCATTGGTGTATTTTCCATTTGCATTTGTGCCGTGAAGTTAGCCACCTCTGTTTTTAGGAGCCCAAAGTCAGCTTTGGAGAAGTTTTTCATGGTGGTTACCTTTGCTGGTGGTTTAGGTGAGATGTGGATTTCCATGGTAATTAGTTTGTGGTTGGATCTAACCAGGGAGGAATTAACTATTGGTGTTGGGCAATGGTTGCCCATGTTAGTAATAACCAGGTCAAGGATGTTGCTTCCTCTAGTGTGGGTAATAATGAGCTGGTCCAGCGCATTGGAATTAATGAATTCCAGGAAGCGTTGGGCAAGTATATTGGTGCATGAGTAGTTTTCCCAGCTTAATCTTATTTTAATAAAGCGAATTGGATGGGCGTTCAGCCTAAGCAGATTCACTTTGTTCAAAGTTCGTGTTTTTGTAGCAGTTGGATTTAGTTTTCCCAGTTGATAAGAGGGGTAGTTGAAGTCACCCAGAATGAGAGTGTTGGGTTGGACTCTAGTAGTTTCCAGGGTGCTTAGGCCCCTGGAGTGAGAGTCTTGTGACATGGTTGGGGACCTATAGCAGGCTATGACCTGAATTACCATCTTGCCCACTGTTGTACCTGAAGTATCTTCGATGCATTATGCTGGGCTACTAGTCTGGAGGTGTGCATATCCTTTATGAATATGGAGATGACACCACCTTTGGAGCTTCAGTCCATTTTCTGGGACCAAAAGATGTGGAATGAGTTATAGCCTGGTAGCGCAGGGGTGCTTTTTGCTGCTTTAAACCAGGTCTCCGTTACAGCAGAAATCTTGATGTTCTCCATTTTGAGGAGTGCTTTGACATTTGTGCTGTAACAGAGACATGTTATTTCCCATAGATACATCCTGGATTTGTTCCCATGCATTCATCACATTGTGCAACAAGCACCCTTCAGCACTCATTGTTTCCTTAGCAGGTGCAGGTTTTAATGGATTGGATTGGTAGCCCAAGGCCCAATCCTCCTCAGAGGGAGCACCACACACTCGAACTTCCACACTCACAGCTAGAGCCAATTTAGAGTGTCCAAGCCACCTACTTCATGTCTTTGGAATGTGGGAGGAAACCAGAGCACCCAGAGGAAACCCACTTGAATGCAGGGAGGGCATGAGGACTCCACACAGAAGGCACCCCAGCAGAGAATCAAACTGGAGAACCTCTTGCTGATAATCAACAGCTACATCACTGTGCTATCCTCCATAGATACATACATATATAAAATTACTTTTTATACAATAAAACAAATATATATGCTACTAAATTCTTTAACTTCCCCATTCTGTTTGACACAGCCAATATTTTATCTTTTTACACATTTCCAATATATTCCATCTCTTGTTAAATGATGGTTCATTTTCTCTTGCTTTCCATATATGATATATGACTGCCATACATATCTCTTTCATCTATTGTTTTTAAATTCTCATTTTTATATCATCCCTATAGAATATTCTCCATTTGAATGTTTTTATTCATCTCCAGTTATTTTGTTTATTTCATTCCATTCTTTCTTAACTCATTAACACCTATGTGGTGGGCAATATCACACTTCTAGCAGCCTATACACATCCTGTATTCCAGAGCATTTTCTGAAAAATAAACCTAAAAAGCACAAGATAAACAAATATAAATATTTTGTGAACAATAAAATCTATTAAATCTGTACAAATAGCAATTTTATCAATAAAAAGTATTCTTTACAGTGATAGTTGTTGCATTCATAGTCTTTTACATAAAGAGTGCAAAATATTATAATGTAAACAAAACCCAAGTTGTATTTTTCTAAACTTTAACAAACAATTTTCATATCTTGAAATCTGCACAACTTAGACATATATTGTTAGTCTGTTTTTGTTAACCCGAGATAAACTTTCACATGACAGCAAGAAATTCCTCTATAAGTGCTTGTATGTTGAGATCCATCCATCCATCCATCCATCCATCCATCCATCCATCCATCCATCCATCCATCTAAAATACCTTTTTCCCATTTTTTGCACATAGGGTTGGGGTGTGACTTTAACAGTGATAATCATCTAGAGCCATATTTACATAAAAATGAAAACATATGCTTGATTGTATAATATGAAAACAAATAATCCTTGATGTCTCTCAAGATGTGCATTTACAGTGTAAATATCCAACAGTTTTCTTCAATATGTAAGGTATCACTTAATGTCATGCAACAGTTTGTATCTCACTTGGTTTTTGAATTATTCAGTACATATGAAAATATTGCTAATTTCATAATTACTAGCAAACAACTAGAAATATTTCCATTATAGTGGATTATAAACCTGCAGTGAAAGTGAATTATCCTATTTCCCACATCAGTGTTTTACACCATATACCTGAATAACATGTAGGTCTCTTAGTTATGAAAATATGAACATAAATTTGAAAATGTGAATAATAAGTGACGAAGATAAATTTCTGCACTGCAGGACATCCTAGACTAACAGTCTTAATGTCATTTTATCAGTATCTCTATGCCCTTTTCTAATACTGTCTATTACTAGATGGTAAGTCACTTAAAGATGCTAGACCCAAAAAAGTTCTAGACACCATAAGGCAGTATGTGTTTGAACTTGAAGTATATAAAAAAGGTGCTTTAGGCTTCAGTGAGGTAACTCTTTCAAACTCCATAAGTGGATGTTTTATAGTCCTCTCTTCCCCACATGCCATACATTTTCTTAATTCTATTGCCTTATATTTTATTTCTTACTTAATAGGCAATGTTTCATCAATTATATCCACATAAAATATTTTCCCTCTTCCAATCCTTTAAATATTTTCTTCTGTTTTGAATAACTTTTCTTATCTCATTTTAACTCTTTGCATGTATAAATATAAAAACATCCTATCATCACATTTCATATCATATCTTCCTATTCAACTTTCATATTTTCTTCTTTTTTCATATCATAAATCTTTGTATTTTTTCTATTAATCTAAAGATCACTTTCTCTTGATCGTGTTTTTTTCCTTTCAGAATTTTATAAAGATTCAAAGATGCCAAAAAAATAAAGATTGGATTTGTTTTTAATTCAAACTTTCTTTTTTATTATATATTATTCCTCTTTTAATTGGCTTTGAATTTAAAACCCATAAGAAACAAACATGTATTTGCAATATTTTTTTCCATCTCCTGAGGACAAACCATAACCAAACCTAAATAACCTCATTTTCTTAGTACATAACTATTGATAAAATATACTTAAAAAAACTTAAACACTTTTCTTATCCTACATGTTTCTTGTAATTATTTAATATTATTCAACTACTACTCTTTCATGTCTCTATAACTTCCAAAACCTATTCCTAAAATTTAAATTAAAGTAAATTCCTGATTTTTTGGTGATTTCCACAAAACATTTGCTGTTATTCTTATTTCTTTTAAACCTATATAATTAAAAAAAACTTTCTCCACTTTTTATTAATTCAGTTAGCCATGTTATATATATTTTTTCTGCTGTAAAATTCACATAATTTGCATATACCATTATTAAAGGTATCTGTATGCCCTCATATATGTGTGATGGCCCCACTCTGGGCCAGTAATGAAGGAGACTGAATCCTCACCACTGACACTGGAGAGGGAAGTTCACTTGGAATACAAATGGATACACTCAGTATTTCCAGATGTAGTCCTCTCTGCATTAAGCACAGTTTCCCTTAAGAGTACACCGGGAACGCACTCAGCCTGGGATATGGGTGTTTATATGTCTGTCTCTCCCTCAACTCCCCATTAAGGCTCTCCACTGGCACAGCTGTGTTCATCACCCTCTCTGTGAAACCTGTGCTTTGTGTCCCTTCAAATAGCTGACACCCACACTCTTTGAGATTTAATTTTCACACACACACACACCTGGGAAAGGCTGGCACAGATTACCTGCTCTACCAACTTTGCCCAGACTATAAGATGGAGTCACTGCCAGTAGTCAGATACTATAAGGCTCTTAAAAAGGTACCCAGTTATTCTGACTGACATTAATATTAATACAAATGTTAATGTTGACCAAACTGCAAAGTTTACAGGAGTGGCCAGACTTATCACCAAATAAATATATGCAAATACTCTCAAAACTTAAATATTTTTTCTAAAAGGACTAACCACAATGCGAAGTTTAAATATATTTAATAAAAACTAATAAAAACATGAAATGCTAAATATCTATTTACAGTAAAAACAGTATAGAAAAACAGTACTTATCTAATCTCACTATATTTTCCTGACTAATTTAAAGAGTACTATTCCCTAGTCACTTACTAGGACAAGGCAAGATGAAGTAGGTGTGTGGTCTTCCTTCTTTCTCAGGTTCCAAGATCAGATTGCCCAGTCTGACTGAGAGACTTCTCAATATAATATCTTAATATTATCTCTGGGATAACTTGCAGAATGACATCACTTCTGGTCATCTGACTCTGATTCCAATGCTATCACCAACACTAGAAGCTGCCAGGATTTTAGCAATTATTTGTTGCCTTAAACACAAATAGAGCTTTGCACAGATCTGCTGCATCTCCTGGAAGTCATAAAACAATTTCAAATCTCCATCCTTTCAGACTAGCAATTATCTCCCTGCTAGAGACAATAAAGAAGGCTTCCTAACACTTGGTTTCCCAGACATTGTCTCTGTCTGTAACCAGAACTGCAAGATACAATCTTTATGGCCTAATCTGATTTCAGCTATTTTTTTTAAGTTTGCTGCAGCTGGATTGGGATTAACCTCTTCTTTCCAGTATCCTTTGTTAAAACATATACTTTTAATTTGGTTACAATAATACAGGTACACTTCTTTTCTTTCCAGCAGGGCACACTGTTGATAAATTTTAAACACAAGTAACTTTACAAATACATTTTCAACACAAACATCTGTACAAATCAGTTTGATATATAAATGACATATAATTCTTTACAAAAATCCAGCTAGCTGTGCTGGCATATGTTACAAATCCATTGCCCTACTTCTCCTGGCATAGCTGGCAGTACCTCCTGTCATCACATCTCTCCCCACTTTGAAGCCTCAAGCTAGTTTTTCAAGTGACCCTTGAGAAATGATACTTGAGGTGAATGAACCTGTCTGGGGAATAGATTACCCCATACCCTGTCTTGAAATCCCATTTGCCTTGTCATTCCCACTGCAGAGCTGTCAAATAATATGCTTGCAACCCTTGGCTCCATGTTAGTAACATGTAATTTTGCTGGCTGGCTTGATGTAGTCATAGATCCCCCTCAGAATCCTCCTGCCTCCTATTGCAAATACTTAGCACCAGGGCCTCCCTATCATTGCAAGGTTTCATCAGGTTCACATGGTACAATTTGTGCCCCTGCCTCCTGCCTAAAAGTTCTGCCATGTTGTTAACATCACTGACCTTCCTTACCACTTTGAAGAGTCCTTCCCAAGCTGCCTGCAGCTTACTGTGTCTGACAGGAATGAGAACCATCACCTGCTGTCCTACAGCATACTGTTGGGCTCAAGCATTCCTGTCATACCAGACCATTTTCTGCTGATGGGCCCCTGTCAGGTTCTCCTGGGTCAAGCCCATGAGCTCCCTAAGCCTTGCCTTGAGGTTTTAGCACATATGCCACAATAGACTCCTTGTGGGATTCACGCACACACCCTCCCAATCCTCACAAATGAAATCTAAAGGCCCCATCACCCTGTGCCCATACCACAACTCAAATGGTGAAAAACCTGTGGATTCTTGAGGAACCTCTCTCTGTATGCAAACAGCTGATGGGGCAAATATTTATCCCACTCTCTCTTAAACTGTTAGGCAAATGCCAGTAGCATGATCTTTAGTGTAGAGTTTAACCTGCCATAAGACCGTTAGTCTGGAGATGGTAGGGGGAGGTCTTTAGGTGCTTCACCCCACAGTGCTCCCACAGAAAAGCTAGCAGATCTGACATGAAATTGGTATATCTGGCAGTCAGTATTTTTCACTGACTGACTGCTGCTGAAAATCTCTAACAAAGCTTTTGCCACCTTATCTGTCTCACTGGAGGACAGAGGCACTGCCTCATGGTACCTAATAGCATAATTTGCTAACACCAGGATATATATCTTCCCTGTGAAACCTGGGGTATTCAAAGGCCTTACAATATCCATAGCTGTCCTCTGAAGTGGTTCCTCAGTCATAGGCAAAGGCATCAAAGGAACTTTGACATTGTCTCCTGCCTTGCCTACTTTTTGGCACTGCTCACAGGTCCTGCAGTACCCTGTTACGCCCCTTGCAATCCCAGGCTAATAAAAGTTCTGTGTAAAATGTCTCTTGGTATGCTATATGCTAACATGACCTGCAAAAGGAATGTCATGGCCTATGGCTAGAAGTCCCAGATGGTAGGCTCTAGGCACTACCAGCTGCTGTATTACCTCACCCTCTAGCCCTCCCTTAGGAGTTCACTCTCTATATAGTAACCTTTGTACCAGTATACAAATTGCCCCTTTCCTTGAGAATCAGGTGTCTCCTTAGCTACCCCCCTCAAGCCTTGTAATGTAGGGTCTAAGAGCTGAGCCTGTCTCAGCTCTACTTTTGTGACTCTTCCCAGCTCCCCTTCCACAGGAAATCTGGTATCCTCTGACAGTGGAGCCTCACTGCCAACTTGGGTATTACCACTCACCTCTGCTCTTGCAGGCACTCTGTCCAAGGGAACATCAGTATCTGCCAGCAGCTGTGGCTCACCTTCGGGCTCACTTCTACAGGGTAGCTCCCTCCCTGAATTAGCCACCTCACCAGCCCTGGCTTCAGGTGTTGTGTCTGTCTGGGTCTCCCCCAGGCTACTAGACCCACATGCCTGTCTCGAAGGTACTGCATTATCAAAATCATTCCTATCAGGACATCTGCAGAGGTATCGTTAAACAGACCTAATTGCTTGCATCCTTTTCCACTCTCCAAGTCAAAGTGAACCCTGGTCAAAGGCATTTGGAATGGGGTTCCTCCTAAAACTGTGACTGGAGTGGACTGCCCAAGCATTACTTCTCCTGTTTAACCACTACAGGCTTCACAATGGTTATGTTAGAGGCTGTGTCTCTCTTAGCAGTGGCCTTTATTCCATCCACTAAGATAGGACATAACCTCTTCTGTTAGTTTGGTACCCCTGTCGTCTCCAGACAGCTTACCACTGGCATACTGTTATTCCCACTTGCTGGCTCCCCCACCTTTTGTTCTCCACCCTGCCTCCATAGACACCTATATGATACATAGCCCTACTGGTTACATTTAAAACATGTAATCATTGATCCTGGCAGTGTACCTGAACTAGTGGCTTCTCCTTTGACTGGTGGATTCTGTTGGGGTGGTTTAGGCTGCCCACCATGGATTCCCTTATATCCATGTGCAGCACTGGGTAACCCCTTCCTGTGCAGTGTTACCTTGCTAGCTAAGTAGAGATCCCCCTTTTTCTCCAGCATATTTGCAGTGTTACACTCTTGGTCTGCCAACCAGATTCTCATGTCCTCATGAAAAGTGCTAAGGGCTTGTTCCCTCACCAAAAGGTCTGCCGGCCTGCCAGAAGTGGTTACCTGACACCCACTTACCCACCTATGAAAATAAGTGCTTAACTCAGCAATATAATCTCACACACACTTTCATCAACCTTGTCTGTATGCTCACAAAACTGTTTTCCTGTAAGTTTCAGGTATTAACTTAAAGCATTCAAGTAAACAACATTTAACTTTATCATAATTTAAACAATCAATATCAGACACTTTAGAAACAGCAATTACAGCTTTGCCATGGAGTTAGGGGGTTAGGAACTGTACCCAGAGTCCTTGGTCAACATTATACTGTTTACATACATTATCAAAATTATCACCGTCTGTAAATTATGGAAAATAATTTACTGATCTTTATTGCTTCTGGGGTTCAGTTATTGTTTTCCCATTACCTTCATGACCCTGGTGAAGAGTCAGCATCTTCCTCTCATGTTGGTGCTGCTTCTCATTTTCTTCAGCCTCGAAACACCTCCATTTCTCTGCTGGTTCTAATTCCATCTGTTTCTCCTGCCACAGTCTCTCTGCTGATTCTAATTCCAAACGTTTGGCCTCTAGTTCAAGTCTCTTTAACTCCACATGGATTTTTAAGTCCTGTGAGGGAAAAGTGAACTGTCCTGTTTCTGAGGGCTGCAAATTCTCTTCAACAGACTGGTTATCCTCCTGGTTGCTGGTCTGAGCTGTGACTAAGGCTGAAATTATTTCCTCTTTAGTCAGGTTGGCATGCACCAGTCCTTTGACTTCACACACTTTGGCCAACTGATTCTTTGTCATCTTGCCATAGTCCTCTGCTGACATCTTTGTCTATTTTCCCTGACTATACTAAACTAACAAAAATAAATAAATAAATAAATAAATAGAACAGTTGTGAAATGAAACTCTGAATGGCTACCTTGTGGCTGCTTGAGAGTACATCCACCTTCAGTGACAACTGCTTACAGACTACAGTTGTTCAATTAATATCCACACCACTGCTCACCAATATGTGATGTCCCACTCTGGAACAGTAATCAATGAGCCTAAATCCTCACCACTGACACTGGAGAGGGACATTCACTTGGAATACAAATGGATACACTCAGTATTTCCAGATGCAGAATTCTCACACACACACACACATTTGAGATTTAATTTTCACACACACACATACACACACACGCACACACACACACACACACACACACACACACACACACACACACACACACACACACACACACACACACACACACACACACACACCTGGGGAAGGCTGGCACAGATTACCTGCTCTACCAACTTTGCCCAAACTATAAAGTGGATTCACTGCCATCAGTCAGTTGTTATAAGGCTTATTGTAGCAATTAGCTCCCTGCTAGACACAATAAAGAAGGTTTTAGTTTCCCAGACATTTTGTCTCTGTCTACAACCAGAACTGTAAGATACACTCTCTATGGCCTAATTTAATTTCAACTGTTTTTTAAAGTTTGCTGCAGCTGGATTGTGATTGACCTCTTCTCTTCGAGTATCCTTTGTTAAAACATATATATTTAATTTGGTTACAATAATACAGGTACACTTCTTTTCTTTCCAGCATGGCACACTGTTGATACATTTTTAACAGAGGTAACTTTACAAATACATTTTCAACATAAGCATCTGTACAAATCAGTTTGATATACAAATGACATATAATTCTTTACAAAATTCCAGCAAGCTATGCTGGCATATATTACACATCCACTGCCCTACTTCTCCTGGCATAGCTTTTTACTAATAGCTTTATTATAGCATTCATACATAAAGTAAATAATATACTACTTAAAGGATAACCTTGTCCAACTCCTCTTGATATTTTATTTTCCTTATTATCCATTCATTTACTATAATACTTGTCATTCCCATATATGCTGTCTTAATTAATGGTATTGTATTTTTTTCACTATTACAGTCCTCTTATATATCTCATAATTGCTTTCTTATAATATTGTTGTATGCTTCCTCTACATCTGTACCTAATAATCTGATGTCTCTTTTTTCTATTTTAATGACATGATATATTAACTTTTATCATCATCATTATCATTTCACTTACATTTCTTTTTCTAACTCAATAAACTCCTTCTACCCATTGTCATTCTAAAATCTTTGGCCAGATTCCAAATAGTTGCTCTCAGTATATGTCTGACCAGATTCCGAAAGACCTACTGTGTAAATGACTTGCTTCAGTGTAACTTCTATCTATAAACAGGCTTACTATGGGTTCCAGCTTCCAAAACACCTGCTCTGTGTAAGTGGTTACTTACAGTAAAAGCAAGCCTTTTGGAATTAGGGCCCTTATCTAATCTTATTTGAATTATTTTCATCTAGATCGCTCACTATTCATTAATGATACACGTCTCCAATTGTCTAGGTTTTCTTGTTTCTCTCTTTTTCCAAATTAACCTCTTAGTTCCTTCACAGATAATATCTTCCTTAAAACTGAACTCGTACCATTCATTTAACATTTTGATAAATACTTTTGCTGATTATCTTCCATACTCATCAAACTTTTTCAGACAGATTTTGCTGAAAAAGCACTTCTGAATCCTCTCCATTCTCGTTTTCCACACACATATGTAATTTCTCTCCATGTCTGACATTCTTCTTCATGATGCTGCAAGCAAGCACAACTCCTCCCATCTGCCTACATGCTAAGAATGGGAGTCATACATTACAGGGGTCTACATTACCTAATTGAAACTGCAAATAACCGAACACCAAAACATCAGCACATAAAGATCAAAATACCAAAACTGCGAATGGCTACTTCAGTGAATTTTTTCCCGGGGAAGAAAAATCACTTGGCCATTTTCGGGAATTTGCCCTTTTCTCCACAGTAGAGTGATCTCGGAGTTGGTATGTTTAGTTGGGGGTGGGTGGCACAGCCCTCCACTTTTGTAGGGTCTGACAGTTTGGGTTTTGGTCGGCCACGTGATTTTTTTTCCCTTGGGAAAAAATTCGGTGAAGTAGCCATTCATAGTTTTGGTGTTTGATCTTTATGTGTTGATGTTTTGGTGTTCAGTTATTTGCAGTTTTGATTAGGTAATATAGACCCCTTTACAGCACTGCTCATTGTAATGAGTAGGGGAAGTTCCCTGGTATCCTGGCCAAATCTCCTCTAGATAGTATGAATACCACTTTGGGTCTGTGCTGTAAAGAGGATAGTGTCGTAATGGTGCTAAACCATTCAACAAAATATAAGAAAGTAAATCAATTATTGAATAATTAAGTTATAAAATTTAAAAAAATGCTAGCATATCTACTTCTAAAATAAATAAAAGTGAAATGATATTAAAAACATTAAATCTCGGATCTACAGTAGAAAATCACTTACTAGACCAACTGCCTAAAGCAATATTTAGTAGAATATTATGGGTACTGTTCATAAGCATGGTATGCAATTGTGTATTGGTGAGATGCAATAAAAACGTTTGACCACCATACTAACAACTTATTTATTTCTTGACATTTTATGACACCTTTAAGACCTTTGTATATTTGAAGTAATAATTTACCTTGTTGGAATGAGGATTCCATGATTTTGTCTTGATATAAAAACAAGCCATCATTTTCTAATAGTTACAGTTTGACTGTGTAGAACACAAAGGTCTTATACATGAAGTGTTTGGTTTGCATCCAGTGATTGACCAACCACCACAAACATGTTAGATAGCAGCTTATAACTCTTGTTCACTTTGGGAAGTTTGGGAAGATGTTGCATATTCTTCTAGAATTCTTCTCAGTAGATTTTTTTCAGGTATTTTTTTCATGTGTTGAAGTCCTTTTTAAGGACTCCTACAATCATGAGCATGTTATGAGTCGTAATGATCTTATTTATGGTTATATATATTTCTTTTGAATTTTAAGACCTTGTTTAAGAGATGGATGTTTTAAGGTTAGCACAGATTTTTAGTTATTTTTTGTAATAGGTGTAGTGAGCAGGAAGTAAGCACAATTTAGTCAGTTAATAATTAAGTAATTAGTGTTCATATAAAGGATGTGATGTAACAACTTTTTAATTGTCTGAGGAAGTTTAGCGCTAGTTAAACGAAAGCGCTTACCGAGTATTGTGGATTACATTGTGGACATTTATTTAATAAAGTGCATGTTCGGTGCACTTTTGAAGCTTTTATTCAGGTTACTGTGTCCTGGTTCGTTTGCTTCTACATATCACTTTGGGAAGTTTGCTTAAACTCATCTAAACTCTTGATAGTTACTGCTCTTGTTATCATTTTCTTTACAAATGGGTGCAAATGTTTTTTTCAGTTTTGGACACGGGTTGGACATGTTTAAGATTTCATTTCTGCATAACACATTGGCAAAATCAACTGTTTTCTATGTACATGGACTGCTCTGGTGTTGAACATTCTCAGATGCATTAACTATCTTTAACACCTGGGTGGCTCTTTAAGTGATATTGATTAATGATTGGAACCACAGGCTTGTGGTACACTAGACAGCAAAACATGTAACGTAGGCCATAGCTACTAGCTTCAGCTCTCACTGTTGTTGGTTTTGTGGCATCACACTATAATAACAATGGAGTTGTTGTTAGCATTTCTTTTCTTTGCAGAAACCTTGGAGTCGAGCACCTTCCCATTACTAGGTTCATCTTTCTTTAGAAAACCAGTTAAAGGCTGTAGCATAATTGATAAATCTAATACAAACTTACCCAAGTAAATAATAACACCAAGGGCTTGTCTTAACTCATTCACACAATATGGATCTTATAACTCACCTCTGGCTCTGACCTTGCTGTGAAAAAAGTACTGAAGCTCTGCTTTATTAATGCAATATTTGTCTTGCTTTAACTTTAAAACAGAAGTTTTGATAGTCTGATGTTGTTGTTGTTGTCTTTTGGCTTTTCCTGGTTAGGGGTCGCCACAGCGGAACTCTGGTCCACTAATGATTGTTAGTAGACTTTCACAGTGCCGAGTTGCCAGCTCGATGTCCATCTTTCAACTAAGGCACGCCCATTCACGCATGCACCCACCTGCATGTCTTTAAACATCACTCAGCTGCGGGAGTACATGCAAACTCCACACAGAAGGCGCTCTAGCCGAGAATCAAATGGGTGAACCTCTTGCTGTGAGGCGACAATGCTAACTGCTGCACCCCTGCGGCTTTACATTTTTAAAACACGGTAAGTGTATATTCCAAAAACCACAAGAAGTACCTAGAAGCTTTGCTGCTTTGTCTTCTAATGCAGGTAGAATAGAACTTTTATGCATAACTGCATATTAAGATTTTCAAATCAACACATGACCATTCTCTTTAACTACTAGAGCTATCAGAGCTTCCAACTTAGTTGATACACTTACACTTTGTTATGCCAAGGCCTTGCATTTTTTTTCAGCTTTTTCTCTACTTTGGACAGCACCGGAAATGTCAAGGCAAATGAAACTGTGTGTGGTTTTAATTTAATTTTTGCTGGTTCACAGTTAAGCAGATCAGTTTCACAACTAAGTACATCAGCACTAACTTTGTTTATTTTGGTAATTAAACTCATTACACGTGCCACCACAGCTCTGCTGAGCAGATTATTTATGTTCTGACCATCCAGCACATAAACCCAAAACTCAAGCTGGTACTTATATATTATCGCAATGAGATTTCAAACTTTAATTTACCAATGCACTTGATTTTACCTGCTTCGTGTAACTGTAGACACTTTGAGAGACTTCTACAGATAACATATGATATAACAGGAACATTGTATGAATCTTAAAACTCCCTTAAGTTCCGTGAATAGGAATCTTAACTTGGCAGTCTGCTTCAGCATGAGGCACAGTAGTGACTGAAACCAGAAAAACACTTTCTGAACATTATTTTCTGAAGTTGCTTTTTTAATTAACTCTGTATTCCAAACAACAGTGCACTAGTCTAATCTTTTACATGTCTTCCACTTTCTGCCATATGCAGCACACTGCTTTGTTTCAGCATGAAAGTACATGATAGCAGTCACAATTATGCCTTTGCAAGTTGCAGACTCATTCTGCTTTTTGTGCATTTGTTTAGTTTCATCAGAAGTATGTCTCTTTAAGCATGCCTTTGATTTACTTGCCTTTCCAAAATTAAACACACTAAACTGTCCCTAGGTGTGAGTGTGTGAGTGTGTGTGAGTGTGTGTGAGTGTGTGTGAGTGTGTGTGAGTGTGTGTGAGTGTGTGTGAGTGTGTGTGAGAGTGTGATAATGTGTGAGCGTGCAAGATATGGAAGAACAATCTTGGGGGGGGGGGGGGCTAGCCACCCAGAGGTGTAAAAAGTGGCTCTAGATGATTGTCACTCTTAATGTGACACCTTGACTTCATTTGCAAAATGGGAAAATTTGTTGTGGGGAGAGGGATGGGTTTAAATTAACATTTTACTTCTTGTCTAATTCTTATCACTCTGGCATTTTGTGTGGTCTTTTCTAATGTTAAATTCACTTCCAGCTGTAACTTTCAAGATACTGCTATGTAGCTAGCCTAATAACAATTCTGTCTCAGATTTGTTTATCTTTTATGCTACTAAACCTATACATTTCAGCAAATACATACAGTCACCTTATAACTTAACTTTCTTGGGTTGCGTAAGCCAGGGAACCTTATTGGCTAGGCTTACTTAGGCCCTTGGGATGATAGCCTAGTACCTACATATGAACCTATAAAAGCTTCACCAAGTTCACCTTTGGCTTGTGCATGCATATGAAAGCATGCCTTTTCCTATAGCATACTCCTTTTTGACACAAAGTGTGCATTGGTTTACTAATCACTGACTCATATGTGATATTCTGGCTGTCTGAGAACAAAAAGGAAATGTATATTGCCTTCATCTCACATGTTCTTCATGTTTCACTGTTGCAGTCATCACACTTGGGTTATCTGCCTGCAGGTAGCCCTTAGTCGGCCCGAATACCAGAGACTTAGCATTTCTGCATCGGTTGCTGTCGCTCCAGGACTGACATCAGGCCGTTAGGGGTATAAAGCACGCAGCCGATGCCATTACATCAGTCTTTCTTGCTGAGGAGCCTGAAGCAGAAGCAGTTCGCATGAGTGCCGGTCGGCTGCTACCTGAGTTTTCATTTCTGAATTGAATCATCCTGAAGGCTTCTAAAGCTAAGTACCCCATTGGGGATCCTTTTTTCTTGCTCTAACTGATGTCAGGAAAAGTTAACAGTTGTCTCGCCTGTGGAAAGCAAATACCACACCGAGATTTCCATTCTTGCTGCGTCACCTGTTTAGGCCCAGACCACGACATACCTCGCTGTTGGTTTTGTGCTTTGTTCAACACCCATACTATTCATCATCACACCCTTATTGTCGCTAAATACTTTCGCTGTCGATCTCTGTATTTCGAAATGGCTTTGGTAAGCCATCCGACTACCGATCTTCTGAAAAAATGTAAGGATTAGAGACAGACTGCACAGGTCCAAAACTGCTGACGACGCTTCCGTTAAGCTAGTCGCCAGTTTGCCGGTACTCAGTGAAGTGCTTTTGCAGCCCCTGATGCCTGCTTTGATGGATTCACAGGCCGCTACTGAGACCCGTTCGGAGTCCGGTATGCCACAAGACTCTTCTTTGATTATGGAACCTGCAGATGTTTCTACCTTGGATGGGTCCAGAGCCACTGTGCAGGCACCGGCTTCTGAGGAATTTCTTTGCACTACCTATATTCGACACAAACTGATGACTTCTTTTGCATCTTCAGTTCTGACTAAAACTACTGAGTTTCTAAGGCCAAGAGTACGAGCTATATCCAAAAAAACGATGACCTAAACTCAAGCACCTGCTTCCTTGCCACAACATCAAATGCTTAAAATGGCAGTAAACCTAATTATGCTGATTAGGGGAAGCCATCCTTTCCCTCCTAAGATAAAAAGAGACCTGTCCCCAGTAGCTCTAACAGACCAAGAGTCCAACAACTCTGAGGTTTCTGAATATGAAGACATGCCTTTATCTGCTTATAAGGATTCAGATGCAGAGGAATCCATTTCCTCTGCTTTCCCTTCAGAGGAGTTTTCTTTTGGTGAAACCCTGCATACTTTAAGAGAGCACTTCCACTGGGAATGCCAAGACTATCCTCAGTCCAAAAAGAGACTTTGAAAATTTTTAGATTTGCCACAACATAGACCTTTAGCAATACCTCCAGTTCTGGATGTTGTGGATGATGTCTTTATGGAATCCAGTCTTACTCCTGATACTTTACCCCCTGCTCCAAGGAAACCAGACAGGTACTACATTGTCTCTGACTCTCATAAATTTCTTTTCAAAAATCCTACTGCTGACCCAGAGGTCATTTCACAGGGGACTAAAGGTATAAAAGCAACTTCAGCTAAGAATACCACCCCTTTGGACAGGGATTCCCAAACTTTAGACAGATGGGGTAAAAAAGTATACACCTCTGTAACCCTTGCCATTAGGGCACTGAATTGCCTTTTCACATGCTGAAATACCAGCAACATATTATGGAACTTGTTAAGCTAAAAGTATCTACCTTTACAGACTGTGCAGAAAATAGAGTTACAAGAGCTTATGCATTCTGCAAGCCAGGTCAGCAAGCATACTTTGCAATGTGGCTTTGACACCCTAGAAGCATCTTGCAGGGCAGCAGTCACTGGTTCTGTACTAAGAAGGCATGCTTGGCTTAAGGAACAGACCTTGCCAGACCATGTCAAATCAAAACTACTAGACGCTCCTTTGAATAAGGGCAATCTGTTTGGCACCAAAGCAGAAGAGGTTCTAAAAAAGATGGAAGAAAAAGCTAAATCTATGCAGACAGTCAGCCTCCTAGATTCAGTAGGCATTGCCGCTTGAAACATTGGTCCTTTCCAGCCCCCTCAAGGCCATCTCAGACTAGACCCAGGGGAAACAGACCCCCAGATTACAGTCTCAGGGCAGAGATCTAAGCAATGGAGTGCCTCCACTGCAAAAACAGGGAGTGCTAAGCCACCCCATTTTGGAAAGAATTCACAATTACTTCTCAACACCACTCCTCACCTCTGCCCAACTGCTCATGCCCCTGGGGCAACAAATACAAACCCCTCTTAAACAACAGCATTTTGGCTACACATGATAAAGTATCCAAAAGCAAATTAAACTTCCAAAACAGTATGGTACTACCCTATGATATGGGTAGTCAGGAAGTGGAACAGATACTAACAAAAAAATTGGATAATCTTTAAAAGTAATCCTGATATGTTTGAACACATTGGACAAGTTCCCAGTTTTGTTTATAAGACAGGTAAAAACTTAAAATGGCTATTTGAACATGAGTTATTATACCACCAGGTACCAGAGAAAGGGACAACAAAATGTGGGGCATGTCGACAGTGCCCATTTATTATGGAGAACCAGACGATTGCCTTGGAACATGTATCCTTCAAAATTATGTTGAAAATGGGCAATTGTGGTACCAGGGGTATTGTTTATTTGGCCTTGTGTACCACATGTGGTTATTTCTATATATGGGAAAAATAAAGTAGCCTTAGGAAGCGTATTTATGAACATATATATACTATTAATAAAGCCATTACAAATGATGCCCTTTATAAGCATAGTCTAGTTTGCAAAGCTACTAGTAGGTTCAAATTTGGGATTTTGGACATTGTACTTGACAATATAAGAGGAGGCTGGTGGGAACTAGACCTGGAGATCTGAGAACTATATTGGCAGCTAAAATTAAACACCATGGTACCTCCAGGTATGAATGACAACAGCATTATTGTCCCCTTCTAAAAAAATGTGCTCTTACTTTATAAATATTATTCATAACAGAACATACATTCTCTTATGTATATGTTTTTAAGTCATAATTGATTGTATGTTTTATATTCATTACAAGATGGACCATTTTCATACTCGATTTACTTTACTTAGAATTGTTGCATGTTTTTTATGCTTTGTACCTTTAAGTACCTCCATACTTAATTACTCTAATTAGCAACAGATTGTTATAAAAAGGATTCAGTTACTAGTGGCGTTTGTTTTGATGAAGTCTCTTACAGCTTGAGATGAAAGCACTTAGACTTTCGTATGTTTTATGTTAATAAATAGTGTTGCTTGCCTTCGGATTTTGGATTTTTTGGATACTACTGGCATTTGTATTGGATGTTGCACAGTATTGTGGGGTCAGTTACTTGCTCAGGATGGCTTTTTATGCTTTCTGATTGTCTTGTTTGAGCCATCTTTTTGACACACTGCTTTTTGCTTTACATTTGTAGTGTTATGCAATAATCTTAAAGTTGCAATGGCTATGGTACATGTCCACAATACATACAGACTCTAGCATCTTCACTTGACATATCATCACAGGGGTGAAAGCCTCAAATCAGGGGAAATTTGTAAATATCCACTAAAAAAGTTAATATTATCACACTTTTTTTTGCATCAATATGGGATTTCAGAAGAACAAGAACTATGAACCTCTAATGTCTGGCATTATTAACTGACTGTACCCCTCAGAGATTTACCTAAAAATCAAACATTTTATGAAGGACAGGGTAAAAATTTGATGTAAGATCAAGGACATTTTGCAAAATCAGAGACACTTAAGAGATTTGTTCACTCTGGGAATATGAACATCATTGTACACTTATAATCATCATGCAAAACCATGCAAATGCCACATTTTGCATCCATCTCTCTATCTTGTCCCATGGGGACACAGCAAACACTGCTGTAAGTATTGGCAGTCAGCCTGCAGTTGCCAAACTCAACAGTATATATAACATATCATGTGACTGGAGCAATGCACAACATGATGGCAGAAAAAGCAAAGGCTACGTAGGGGTACAGAACAGAGGAAACTTTAAATACTGCTTATGTTTTTTTTAATGAACATACAGAAATATTAGGAACTTAAACTTCACTATTGAATTTTTGTACTGAGTGTTTTATTTCATATAGCTGCACAGTTTTAGATGTCTGTTGATCTCTTGAAATTTCATTATTTTACCGCAGACTATATTTTCAGCTAAAACAGGAACTCAGCAGTTAAATATGTAATCTCAGTAAATTTAAAGTTGACAAATAATATTGCAAAGTGGCTCAGAATCTTTGTGCATGAACTAGTTATGAACTAAAAGTCCTTACCTGGCATTTCATTTCTTGTGCTCCTTTCCACAGGGCTACACCTGGGACAATACATTCCACACTTCTACGAAATTATTACTGCTCCAGCCGCAAAGGTCAGTGTTGCCATAGTCAGTTGGTACATTTGAGCATGTGTGTGTATGTGTTTGTGTGTGTCTGTGTGTGTGTGTCTGTGTGTGTGTGTCTGTGTCTGTGTGTCTGTGTGTCTGTGTGTGTGTGTGTCTGTGTGTGTGTGTGTGTGTGTGTGTGTGTGTGTGTGTGTGTGTGTGTGTGTGTGTGTCTGTGTGTGTGTGTGTCTGTGTGTGTGTCTATGTGTGAGTGTGTGTGTCTGTGTGTGTGTGTGTACTTGTGCACCCTTGTTTGCACATGTGTCTGTCTGTTCTACAGTAATTGCATCTGATTTCAAGCAGCATTCTCAAAGGAAACCTCATCCACTTACTCTGTCAACTTTGTCAGAAGAGATTTTATTTTTAAGCAGTTACGGTTTATATGAGGTAACCAGGGACTTAACTAAACAAAAATACTTTCATCTCACTCAAAACATGTTTATTTTGTAAATGTATTTATTCAGAAGATTTTATTGTTCTGATTAATCTGACTGGCGTTAGGATTCAGAAACAGACCAGTCTGTAAGTGGTAAGGCTGCAGCAAAAGGCCCTGTTATAGTGATTGTGGAACCAGCAATTCAGAGACCCATTAGCTACAATAAAGAAAGACCTCATTTCAAGCTAATTTACATGTCCTTGAATTATGTGCTGATTATACCACAAGAACTGTTTACTGTAATTATCGCTGGAGGTCAATGCATTGTGTTGGCATGGGCAACGCTCTCATTCATTTCCCCCTCTCACACATGCTCTTAACTGTCCCTGATTTCTCACTGCCTTTTAAATCATGGATGACTACTGTCATTCAGTAATTCCAGATATTACAGTTTCATTCTTGTTATTGTTCAGTAAAAGCATCCAGATTAAAGACCTGTTACTCTATTAACATTTTAAGAGACGTAGAGTAATACTTAAAAACACTCCATGGTGTCATTTAGTGTTCACTCTGGCTTTGTCTGAAAGTCTTAAACCCAGTCCCCATCAGAGCTGGATCCAGCACTAGGCAACTTAGGCAGTCGCCTAGGGCCCACTGGCCAGCATGCTGCTAAAAACTTACATTTTTTTTATCCTTAGTAGTGCCTGTATGTGCATCTTTGGTACGATCCACATTTAAAACATTGGAGTTCATGATTTTTAAGATGAGCATGGACATAGATTGCTGTTGTCATTCCAATTCTGAAGGCAAAAGTGGAATTGGATTGCTGTTTCTGTTCTGATTTTTAAGATGAGCATGGACTTGGAATGATTGTGCTGTTCCAGCTTTTAAGATGAGCATGGACTTGGACAGATGTTGCCGTTCTGTTCTAACAGGTCATTCATGAAATAAACACAGGTAGAGGTGTGTGTGTGTGTGTGTGTGTGTGTGTGTGTGTGTGTGTGTGTGTGTGTGTGTGTGTGTGTGTAATACCCTAGTTAGGGATGTTAGGTTGGTTAACTTGTAACTCAATGTTACATTATACTAGTTGCCACCCCATCAATATTATAAAAGGTCACCACACTGGATGAGGTTTTTTACAATGAATGTGAATTTATAAAAGACATGTTCTTGACACGTGGTTATCCAGAATCTATGATTAATGATATGATCAAGGAAGTTTCATTCAACACCTTTATTGAACGGTAGTCTAAATGGTGTACCCACTCCAAACGGATCTACCAACACTTCTATTGATGTATCTGAAGTGCAACATCTTGAAACTGACAAGTTTAATATCTCATTTATAACTATTTACAATTTAAACAGCACTAATTGTTTTAAGATTTTGAGAAAAAAAAAAAAACTGGGACATTTTTAAAGGTGACAATAATGTTTTTACAAGTGTAGGTGACCGACCTTTAGTAACTTATAGAAGAGGCAAAAATCTTAAATCTTATTGTGAGAACAGTAAATCAAACCCTGTTAGAATTCCAGGCATGTATAAATGCCAAGCTATATTTTGGAATCTAATAGAGTTTCTATCAACAACTTTAATTATAATTTGAAACTGAGGACTAATTGTAACTCTAAGATGGTAGTCTATCTTGCCAAGTGTCAGTTTTGTCCAGCTTTCTACGTTGGCAAAACTGAAAGAAAATTTATGAACACTTGTATGCAATAAGGAAACACAAACTTGAGAATGCTTTAGCAAGACATATTGATCAATTCTCTGACCATTCTTTCAAGTTTATTATTTTAGATCAAGTGAGTAGTAATTCAAGAGGTGGCCCTGATGCACTTAGACTGGATGAACTAGAACTTACATGGCAAATTAGGCTGAATGCCTATAATTTGCCTGGTTTAAATGAAGGTTGTGTTTTAAGTAGTATTTTAAAACTAAAAAGTTTAACACGTTAAGTCAAACATACTAGAACAAACAATAAATAATAAAAAATACTGTTTAACTTTTTTATATATATAATTTTACATATACATTTTTACAATTTATTTTTGTTTAAAGTAACTTGTTTTGCTATAAAGTGATGTAGCTTATTTGAATTTTATCTAGACTACTTAGATATTTAATTAGTGGGTGGTAATATAGTTCTATTTTTGATGTATCTTTTTGTTGATAGGATAATTGACTGTTTTTGTATGTATTTAAATGTGCTTGAATTATTTTGTATTGTCTGATGAAGTTTGTGGATTGACATAAACGAAAAGCGCTTAACCTTATATTGTGTGCCTTCTTCTTCTCTACCCAGTTATTCTGTGTGAACCAGTTCGTCTACTTGTGTGTTTTTAATAGTTTGTCATGGCTTCTGGTGTGGAGTCCGAAGATATTGGTACACCGTTTGAGTATACTCCTGTGATTTTAAAGGACCGTATCGAATCTAACTTGTTACCACCTTCTAATGTCTCAGGCGGAGACAGAACTAACTTCGAGACTGTTATTTCGCGTCTCGACTGCTTGCTCACACGCTTGGATGATCTTGAATATCGGTTTGACGCCGAAAAGGTACCACTTCCGGCTCTTCCTAGTGCAGGGAGAGTAAATGGTTCTGATACAGTAAACCACGACTTGGGTCCTAGTTCTGCAACAAACGACACTACTTCTAGCCTTCCTTGTGGTCAGAGGAGCACTTTGGCAAATACTGGCGACATTCCAGCTCTTGCTTCAGCATCTATTTTAACGTTACCAAGGTTTGACAATAGCGACAGTTGTAACATTGGAGTTAACAACGGAAAGGCCACTGGGTCTGATAACCAACATATTAAGGTGTTCTCGAATGTAAGACCTACTCACACTGATATCGTTCAACTGAATACTTCGGTCCCACCAATCAGCGTTATACGACACAAAGATCCACGAGAAAGCAGTGTAACTCACAGTTTATTCATCGACATCGAACATCAGACCAACATTTTTTTATTTTTTTATTTTTTTATTGTTGGTACCATTTTCCAATTCTTTATTCAACTGAATACTTCAATAGCAGGTAACAATTTTAATATAAATACCTGGCTGTCTGACATTTCATTTTTTGGCGCAAACAACAATGCGCCCATGAATTTAGGTTCTGGTTCTGAACCATCTAATATTTCGGTCAATTTAAAAGAACTGGATAACTTGTTAGTTAAATTAAGGAAAACTCAACTCGAGGTTTCCTATTTTAACGAATGCATGAGAAACAAGATTGTGCCTAAAGGGCTAAGACGCTGGCAAAACCCAATGGGTTTGGAAGCTAATTCCCAGTTTCACCTTGATATCATAGCCCTGTTTGACCGTCAAGGTTTAGAACTAATTGATCTCATGAGCAAACATTACAGTGCTGTTGTAGAGGAATTGACTGAAATGGTGTGTGAACTTGATAAGAGAATCAGGTTTGATAATGAATTTTCTCGCTACAAATATGAGTACAACCGTATATTTTCTAGCATCGACTCGTACCTTAATAAGCTTAAGGCAAACAAAGTCAAGAAATTGGACAGAGACTTGAAAGCCTATAATGATGGCTTAGTTTACCCCCAGCCTCCTGTTTCCCAGACTTGGCAAAATGGTAAACACCAAAGTTTTTTTAAACATAACAGAAACAAAAGTTTTGTTCCTGTGGACAACCAGTGTGAAGGAGAGCAATTTCCTTCAAACGGACCACCGCATGATCGTCTAACAGAATCTAGTTTCAGCAATAACGACTCAGGTCAACATGTTAACCAGACCAGTCATTATAACTTAAGATCTAATAACCCTAATTTTTTAGGGGCAAGGCAGAAGCAACAACCAGGGCACTTGAATCAAAAGAGAAAACAGAAGAACAACTAAACATTGACTTTGTTAATGTTTTGACTATTTTTACTAATGTTTAGAATGACTGCGACCTGGTTGAGCCTAGTTAGTCTGGTTTAAATGATGTTAACATACCACTTGATGATTGTAATGTATCTATTGATTCTATTGTTAACCTTGATGATAATCTTGTGACTACAAATGGTGCCACAAAACAGAATAGCCCAGTGTTATTGTTTAATGCCAGTGGTGATTTCACAGTGTACAATTTTTCCCAAAAGGATATTCCAGCTGACTTAATAACTTTGCTGTCCAAAGGACATACCCATGTTCCACCCCAAAGAATAGATTTAGTGAGGACTATTATTGATTTAAAATTATATACTAGGAAACTGAATTTAAATTTGATGATGGGTAACTCCCTTACTAGTGAGCTTAACCAATTCAGAATACCTAGTACATTTAACCCACCGCTAAATCCTTTGATTAAGGTATCTGAACAGTTTTGTGAGCTTGATATCCGGAATTTGGCACAGTCTTCACACTTTGAGCACACTAATGTTTATAAGTATAGGGACTTCCAAAAAGAAAGGGATAGTCTGAATTTTATTAAATTAAATGACATAAGAATATGTAAGCCTGATAAAGGTGGGGGAGTTGTCATTTTTGACAACGCTGACTACTCCAATAGGATGTCTAGTTTATTAAATTCCCACTCTTACGTTGAGAGTTCCCTTTCTGAAACCAATAAAGCTTACAGCTTAATTAAGAATGTCATTGAAGACTTATATATTGAAGGAAGGATTACTCAAAATATATACAACTATATGACCACATGTTTTCCTAGATTTCCTTGTCTATTTGGGATTCCCAAAATACATAAAAATCTAGAGAATCCTCCTATGCGTCCATTGGTAGACAGTAGAGGTTCCCCCACCTATGCGTGTGCCAAAGTTGTTGATTCAATTTTACAAAAATACTTGGTTAACATTAAACAAATTTGTAAAGACTCATGGATGTTTTTAAAGAACATAAATGAGCTGGAATATAAGTCCTGTTACAACTTTTTGACCATCGACGTAAAAGACTTATATACGTGCATCCCCCATACCATAGCCACAGAATGGGTTGGTGAAATGTTAAAACTCCTAGGGTGCCCCATGGACGAAATCTCACTAGTTGAAGAACTTTTGAGTCTAATTCTAGGCAATAATGTCTTTGTTTTCGAAGGTGCTTTTTTTCTTCAAAAGGTGGGAGTAGCCATGGGTTCACCCTGTGGTGCTAGTGTAGCCAATATGGTAATGGCTTTTTGGGAATCTTCGTATGTACTTAACAATTGTATTTATAAAGAACAAATTGTTTTTTACACTCGATTCCTGGACGACATTTTTATTTTGTTAGACGGAGATATAGAATTTAGTGAATTGTTAGTACATTATTTCAATTCAACTACTTCTTTCTTAAAATTCACACACTCTTTTGACTCTACCTCTATAGCTTATTTGGATATTACACTTACTAAGGACATTGTGTTTGAGAGATTTTCAGCTTCTATCCATAGAAAGAATACTTATTGTAACTCAATGTTACATTACACTAGTTGCCACCCGTACCACCAAAAACGGGCTATTATAAAAGGTCAACTAGTACGTGCAGCCCGTATTACCACACTGGATGAGGTTTTTTACAATGAATGTGAATTTATAAAAGACATGTTCTTGACACGTGGTTATCCAGAATCTATGATTAATGATATGATCAAGGAAGTTTCATTCAAACGTCAGTCTCTTTTTTACACACCTTTATTGAACGGTAGTCTAAATGGTGTACCCACTCCAAATGGATCTACCAACACTTCTATTGATGTATCTGAAGTGCAACATCTTGAAACTGACAAGTTTAATATCTCATTTATAACTACTTACAATTTAAACAGCACTAATTGTTTTAAGATTTTGAGAAAAAACTGGGACATTTTTAAAGGTGACAATAATGTTTTTACAAGTGTAGGTGACCGACCTTTAGTAACTTATAGAAGAGGCAAAAATCTTAAAGCTTATTGTGAGAACAGTAAATCAAACCCTGTTAGAATTCCAGGCATGTATAAATGCCAAGCTTGTAATTATTGCGCCTATATTTTGGAATCTAATAGAGTTTCTATCAACAACTTTAATTATAATTTGAAACTGAGGACTAATTGTAACTCTAAGATGGTAGTCTATCTTGCCAAGTGTCAGTTTTGTCCAGCTTTCTACGTTGGCAAAACTGAAAGAAAGCTGCATTTATGAACACTTGTTTGCAATAAGGAAACACAAACTTGAGAATGCTTTAGCAAAACATATTGATCAATTCTCTGACCATTCTTTCAAGTTTATTATTTTAGATCAAGTGAGTAGTAATTCAAGAGGTGGCCCTGATGCACTTAGACTGGATGAACTAGAACTTACATGGCAAATTAGGCTGAATGCCTATAATTTGCCTGGTTTAAATGAAGGTTGTATTTTAAGTAGTATTTTAAAACTAAAAAGTTTAACACGTTAAGTCAATCATACTAGAACAAACAATAAATAATAAAAAATACTGTTTAACTTTTTTATATATATAATTTTACATATACATTTTTACAATTTATTTTTGTTTAAAGTAACTTGTTTTGCTATAAAGTGATGTAGCTTATTTGAATTGTATCTAGACTACTTAGATATTTAATTAGTGGGTGGTAATATAGTTCTACTTTTGATGTATCTTTTTGTTGATAGGATAATTGACTGTTTTTGTATGTATTTAAACGTACTTGAATTATTTTGTATTGTCTGATGAAGTTTGTGGATTGACATAAATGAAAAGCGCTTAACCTTATATTGTGTGCCTTCTTCTTTTCCACCTAGTTATTCTGTGTGAACGAGTTTGTCTAGTTGTGTGTTTTTAACAGGTTGGTTAACTTATTCAGACTCAATTCCTGTACCTTGAATACAAGACCCTAGAACCTGAATCCTCAACACCAACTGTCATCAGCAAGTGAATTTCAAGGACTGTTGATTTTCTGTGCATTTTCAAATAATGTTGAGTTTCTGTGGATTTTCAAGGAATGTTGACTTTCTGTGCATACTCAAAGGATATTGAGTTTCAATGGAAGAGAAATTTACTGTTGCTCATGCTAAGTCTATTTTCAATGTGTAACTGTTTTTAGCAAATGGCCATCATCAGTGTTTGGGCTATAAATTTTAAAAGCAGTGCTAGTAGCATAACAGGTAGCATAACTTGTCTTTGGTGCAGAAGGCTGTGAGTTCTATTCCCACACCATATAGATGGAGTGCTGATATTGCAGTGCCCCTTGGGGGTGCTACACTCTTACGTGTGTCCTCCTTTGGATGAGATGCATAGTAACTCTGACCGCATTGCCAGTTTGACAGCCATTCCCTATTGCAATATTACCAGCTTACCATTTTTTTAAATGTAACGTGGGCAGTTTATTTTTCAAGGACAACACTGAATTTGTACATGAAATACTGAAATATAACATTGTTTGCCATCTGCAACCTCTTCATTAGTTATAGATCTCTTTAATGTGGAATTATTCAGATGACTTTTACTTCTGCAGAGATTGTGTATATTGATTGATATCGGTGGACTATAATGACAGAAGTTTCAGTGGCCTTTTGTGATTGAAATCTTCTGTAATGGGTAGTTTTGTCATTATTGGTTCATAGATGTTGTTTCATTGCTTACTGGAAAAATGTTCACATTACAAATTTGAAACACACTCTAACAAGTGATGTTGTATTATAAAAGAAATATAATTTAATACACTCTGGAAGGTGAACCAAAGAATACATACATGTGCGCATGGTCCAAAAAATGTGTGCAAGGGGCCTTTGGTTTGAAAAAAGCCCAAAGGTAAACTTAATCTGCCATTGGCCACATGCATTTTCAGTTTACTATTTGAATGTCGAAGTGAACTCCGTCGACTGGACTGTTGTTGAACACGGAAGTTCAAAAACGGTAATATCGAAGACCAAAAACCAACCTAGGAACGGGTTTTAACATGGGTTGAGATAGGGGAGAGGTTTGTAGTTCGGAATAACACTGAACACCTATCTCAACGCATGTTAAAACCATTCCTAGGTTGGTTTTTGGTCTTTGATATTACCATTTTTGAACTTCTGTGTTCGACAACAGTACAGTCGATGGAGTTCGCTTCGACATTCTAATAGTAAACCGCATTTTCTTTGAATGTGGGTTCCAGTGCTATTTCAATGGATGTGAGTTTCAAGGACAGAGACGCTTACTGTTCATGCTAAGTCTGTTTTCCTTGTGAAACTGTATTACTTTGTTTAATGTATGACTATCAATGTTTGAGCTAAAATATGTGAATTAAAAGTTTTAAATTTATCTAATCATTGTAGAAGTAAAGAAGAAAATGGTACACACACTATGAGGTTTGGACAGTATTTATCATACGATCATAGGAAGTTACTAGGCTAATGGCCCTATGGCTCTTACAAGCCTAGCCAAGTTCTGCTCTTATTTCCATGATCAGTACCTATTGTCCCTGTCAAGAGGGACACAGGTGGAAGCCCTGGGGTGAATTTACTGTTACCCATCCAGTCGTCCATATTGTGTTTGAAGAGGGCCAATGAGGTGCTCTGTGTGACATGAAATGAGAGTCTGTTCCAAAGGTGTGGCAACCTCTGTGAGGCAAATCTGACTCATCAGCAGGTTATATTGATGTCACATGCCAGGTTAAAGTCTTTAGAGTGAGTAATCCATATATCATTTGACTTACAAAGATGAAGCATTTCCAATAAAGCAGGGTCAGAGATTACCTTGTATGCAAGGCAGAGATATCCTCTGAGTAGTCCGTATGAAAAAGAATAGACTGACACTGATTTCAGATGATCCACATAGGACCTTGAATTTTCCTTATGAGGAAGCTTTGCAGTTTCTTCAATTGCTGCAAATGCTTGGAAAGGTATATACCAACAGGGGTGTTGTAATCAATTACTGTCCTGATGAGGAAAGAGTACGGGGAGGTTATAACTTCTTTTTTTCTGGAGAGAGATTTCTCTGTTTAGAGATACAAGGTAGGGGACAAGTAGTAGGGATGTCATGGAGTACGTGTGGCAGGGACAGGAGAGTGAAATTTTTACAGAACTTGTTGGCCAACAGGTTAGCTATGTCCACATGGTCAGTTATGTGGTTTCATTAACTACCAGTTTGGCACAAATCTGGGCCTTTCCTTTTAGGTTATGGATGTAACTAAAGAATGCCTCATGGCTGTCTTTAGTTGAGGAAACTAATTTGGATTTATAGTTTACTTTGGAGGACTTCACAAGAAGACTTATTCGCTTGTTTAAGCTAAGGAGGGAGTGTTTCCAGTTTAGGGCTCAGTCCCTCTTACTCTTTGATAGAAATTTCTTCCTCTTATTGTAAAGCCTATTAGTGGCAGTTGTCCACCAGGCAGGTTTGCTCTTCCATGAGGAGCTTGTTTTGCTCCTATCAGGAATGGCAAAGTCAATGCAGTTATACAGGTGCTTGTATAAGGCATTTGTGTAGAACTCAGCATAGTTGCCCATTCCTTCTAAGAGGGAAGGTGCAGTGGGGTGTCAACCAGCTGGTCCAGGGCACTGGAGTTAAAGTCGAGGAACATTTGGGCGAGTGAATTTGAGCATAAGTAATTTACCCAGTCAATGGATGGGTAGTTAAAGTCACCCAAAGCCATGGTCTTCAGATGGATCTTGATGGTCTCAAGTAGTTCCAAATAGGCAGAGTGGGTGTCCTGATTCATGGAGGGGGTCCTGTAGCCGGCAATGACTTGAATAGATGTCCTACCAACAGTTAATTGCACCTGAAGTATCTCCAGGGAATCATACTGTTTAACCAATATGGAGGTGTATTTATCTTTAATGACTATTGATGCACTGCCTCCTTTAGTTTTCATACCTTCAGTTTGTTGTCTAAATGTGTGGAAGGAGGTGTAACCCAGTACAGCTGGGGTGCTCTCCACAGCCTTGAACCAGGTCTCCGTGACTGAACAAATGTCTGAGTCTTCCAAGGTGAGGGCTGCTTTCAGTGAATGCAGTTTTATGTTAAGACTCCTAGCATTTAGCAGCATAACACTGAAGTTGTTTTTAGATGGATTTTCTACACTGGGAATTTTGTCCTGGAGACACTGTCGAAAAAAGGCACTATGGGGGGGGGGGGTGGCAAGACCCTTAGACAATAGCCAAAATCCCAGAGTTGAAAGATGAAGACCATCTCTGTCAAAGTATCGAGATTTGTTGATCATGTCATCCCAGGATGACAGATAATGGATCTACGGTAACCGGAAAGAATAGCCAAGTAATGGGACACTGGAATGGTTCTTAGGGGGGAGCTGCTGGGGGGTCTGATCCATTACCATGCCTAGGGCCTCATTTGACCATGATCTAGGTTTGGTCCCCATATATCACAGACTATTATAGTCAGTTCATAATGCTAGACATTACAGAAATTAGGATTTCATGCTGCAAAGACTTTGTTTTATATAAAGTGGATTACAGTAATATTAAATTGTCCCACTGGTGCTCAGTATTCCCCTTATACATCTTACTAAAAAACTCAAAACTTGAAAACCTGAGTTCTATTAGCTTCTTAAATTATATTTGTAGTATTTAACAATGTTTCCTGGTGTCTGGTGTCACCTCATATTACATCCACTGCTCATTAGTTTAGGGGAAGCTGCGAGTTATGGAAGCCCTCCACCCTTACACACACACACACACACACACACACACACACACACACACACACACACACACACACACACATATATTGGATAATAAAAGTGATGAGAAGGAAGATAATCTGTGAAAATAAAATCTTCTCTGTGGTACAAGAAATTCAGGAAGGGAATAAATGCTCAAATACATTATCAGAGTTTGAAAGTAGGGGAAAAGGGTTTCAGATTTATTTATTTAATTTGTTATTTACTTTTTATTTGTTAACAAGGATATAGAACACATCCACCTGAACATTTTTCAGGCTCAGTTCAGGTAAAAGTACAATAATCAGAGTTGATGCTTTAATTTCAAACTCTTACTTATAAAGAAAGATTTGTCATGATACGTCAATTAATTTTGAAAAAGACAAAACTGTATATATACTTACAATGCATACATGGATACTAGATACAAGGGCTGAACACTGAAAAAGTAAATATATTACAAACTGTGTATGATGCAAAAAAATTCTTGAAACAAGTTTGAGTATAAGGAGAAAATTGATTTCAGTCATAAACACATTTGGTAAGACAAACAGAGCTGAATATAGATCATAAGTCAAATCACTGTATGTTATTTACACTATTTTGCCAACTGCTGTTAAAAAGACAAAAATGGTGCTATATTACTTGATTCATCGACCATTCTACCCAGCTTATCAAATGTATGGGTACAGGACAGGTAAGCACAGTGAATATTATGGCAAGAACTAGTAACCACAAACAGGAGATGCAGCATGCGCTTCAAAAATACAGTCCAACAAAATTCACCTCACCACAGTCCATGAACAAGCAACATGAAGAAGCAAAATGAAAATAAAAAATGGCAGCTGAGCTAGCGGAAAAAACTGAAATTTAATAAATTTAAAATCAACTAAGAACTTTCATCCCAAAAGAAACAAGGGACTTCCTCAGAGTGACACCCACCAGCTTGCCCATAATATTTGTACAACTTTCCACCAATCAGATGCTCTCAATAATGTTAATTGATTAAAAACACATACAAAACAAAAATGCTTAAATCACTTGTAAAATTATAATGTAATATCATAGAATATCATAAAACATGCATTCATACATACACTTAAAAGTCCATTTCTTTATAAATATCTATAATTTAAAAAAAATAATAATTATAAGTAATGATTCATCCGCTGACAGGTACCATAGCAAAACCAATAATACATTATAATATAAATGCATATGTACGTAAAATTTAATGCACATATGTAAATGATGCTAATTTAGTTTAAACTATTCGCCCTCATCTTCAATACACTTGCCATAGATACTGAATCATTAAGTCCTGGAGATTGGCAAGCATTACACCTCAATTGCCAGATTAGATGAATTTCTTAAATTCAAGTGTGTTTTCTGGGTCACCTCTTCTTAATGACCGAATGACCCTATTGATCACAAAAGATCTGAATTTCTTAAATTCATGCAGGTAGTCACATGCCTATAAAGGGCATTATGCATGTTTTATTATAGTCTATGATATTCTATGCCTTGTATACTTTTTAACTATACACAAGTGTATAAATATGCACAGCCAATAAAGCCTCTCCTGCCACCTTATTGTTCCCCACTCATTCCCTTACCTTATCTTAGCTACAGTGTATACCCCTCTTTATCTCAGTACTTGGCTGCCAGGAAAGCAGTGCATGCCTCAAATGTGGTTATCTGCTGTTTTTTATCTGTATTTTGTTGCTTGCACTATTTCTGAATAATAATTCTCTTTTAAATGTCTGTTTGTTTTTGGGCTATTTTTAGGTTTTAGGCATAACTGGGCATAACAATGAAGCTACAAACTAACACCAATGCCATGGAGTATAAAAGCAGAAGAATTGTTTGTTTGTTTTTTGGCTTTTTTCCGGGTAGGTCGCCACAGCGAACTCGGTCCGCTAATGATTGGCAGCTGATTTTCAACAAAGGCACGCCCATTCATGCATGCCTCCACGCAGAAGACGCTCTAGCTGAGAATCGAACCGGACAGCGTCTTATTGTGTGGCGACAACGTTACCGCAGCACCACCACCACGATAGAATTTAAATCGACCACCAGTTTAAAAAAAACTTTTGGAGACGATTCAAAAAAAGAAGAAAACTCACTTTATTATAACCAGATTAAACACTTTTGTTCTGCAACCTGGAACATCATCAGAATATGTAGGGAATCAACCATTATTCTTTTTAAACATGTCTCTCAAAAAATAGCTTGTCAAAATAAATAAAACATAGCCACTAATGCATTAAAAAAATTAATTCAAATCCATAGAGATATTAGTAAGCCCGTATTTTCCCAATGGGGTAAGAAATATGTTCCACTGTTAGGCACAGGGCTAGGGATGGGTAATGATATCTTGGACAAAGATGGGCACGTTTATTCTTCGCCTTTGGTTAAGTTTAATAGAGTTTGTATTATTGAATATAATGATTGTGCAAAAAAAATGTAGATATTATTAACAGGAACTGGAACATTATTAGCTAATTTCCATTGTATTCAAATATTTTAGGATTTCATCCTTTATTTGTATTTAAAACTGCAAGTAACTTTAAACAATTTATGGAGTGTAATAATAAACACTGTACAACCACTTCAACAATGATGTGGAACTGCAAATATGGTACATGTAAACAGTGTTCCTATATTTTGGTTGACAATCAAGTTATGTTTGGCATGCCATACACTCTCCAGGTCTCAGTGAGATGGTTTTCATTTCCCCTTTTTTAAGATGCAGTCAATTCAACTGGAATTATATACTGATAAATTACTATTTATTATGTGTTAGTGAATTTTTTTCAAGATGTTTTGTTAGCAAGACTTTATTATTCATTATTTTACTACTTATGATATATGTGCATAGATTTGGGTTACGGAACAAAAGCGCTCAATCTGGTTATAATGAAGTGAGTTTTCTTCTTTTGTGAAGTATTTCCAAAAGGGTTTTTTTAAACTGGTGGTCAGTTTAAATTCTGTATTCTTCTGCTTTTATACTCCACAGCATTGGTGTTGGTTGTAATTTAGGTTTTAGGTATATTATGTCTTTGCTCTAGTTAACCAACATGTTTGTGCTTTATGTTTTATGTGGACTTCCTAACATTTGTAAGCCAACACATTACTTCAGCAGGAGAGTTGCTATTAGAAGGCAGACAAAGGTACAGGAGGAGCTGTCTGACTTGCTTACAGATCGGGACAATATGAAAGTACTGCTATAGTGGCCCCATGACATTGGGGGGGGGTGTGAAACTCATGCTTTTTTCAATAGTCATGCATGGGTAAGAAGGAAGGACGTCATATAAAATCCAGCCCACAGCAAACTAAAAACACCAAACAGGTAATGCTACAAAGGGATGGAGCATGCAAACACTTGCTTAATAATAAAACTCAAAGCGGTTATTAAACATAGAGACAACTGTGAGTTCTCTCAAAGCGACTTGTACAAAAAGACAAAAGACTTTTTACATAAGCCTCCAGACCTAACAATACTGGATAACTACTGATAAACTTTTAAACCTTGCAAAAATACCACCTAAACCCTACCAAATAACACTAACTTAAATATTGCTAAAAAATTAAACTGACACTTCTTCCAAACAATCATAGCACTTTAGAACAATTTATCAGATAACACAAAAGATATTCCTTACTACACAATAAATACTACCCCAGAATTCTCACTAGAACTAGCCCCAACAAAAGCAATATATACTTTCTCAGCTAAAACTTATACTTCTGGCACCCGACCAAATTCCAGCGGAGTATTTAAAACCATCATTTGTGGCCACAGCCTCTTCAATATCTGTAGTCGTAAACAGGTATATTTCAGAATCCTATGTTCCTAAACTATGGAAAAAAAATTATTTTTCCCTCTCCACAAAGATGAAAAATCAGTACAATTATCAAATTACCATCAAATTGCCATACCTTCAACCATGTCAAAAAATTAAAAAGATGTATACACCTTCAATTACTCTTCCCCACCCAATATTGTGTTCATCCCTCCCTCAGTGCCATTGCAGTTTTATTGTCTTTACACAATACAATAAATCAACACAGACATGACACTCTGAAAGTCTTATCCATCTTCTTATACCTAGCTAAAGCCTTCAGTATGGTACACCATCCTATAATGCTACAAGCTATCAGATTTAGGCCTGCTACCTCCTCACTAATGCGCTTTAAAGATTACATCTTTTAGAGAACACAATATGGTAAATGGCAATCATCCTACTCATCCTTTTTACCAGTGTCTATTCAAGTTCCTAAGGGTCAATCCTAGGCCTACGTGCCTTCAATATTTTTTTAAAAATCATCATACTGCTGTTAGCCAGAGTTCTCATATCCAATATGCAGATGATTCTACACTAACATGTGCTGCTCTAAATATTTTCTTTCTTCAGGCCCGTACACAGCCATCATACTCCTTTGTTGAGCCTTTTCTCAAGCAGTGCAACATAAAACAAAAATCTTACTACTCACACCAAAAAACTACAAAAATCAAAAAAGTACATTCACTATATCATCTGCACAAATAAACAACACCTGGGGTTGTCTCACCTACTAAGCTACTCGGAGTAATCAAAGATGACAGCGTAAAGTTTGATTTGTACATTCAAAATACTATCAGAAAAACTCATTTAAAACTCTGACTTCTTTATAAAGCATGCCCTTATTTCTCTTTACACAACAGAAAAAAACACTGGTCTTACATACCTTCTGCCAACCCTGTCTTACACCTCACTGTCATTCACAAACATAAACTCATCTCTCTTACATGAATTGGAGCAATGGTGCAATAAAAATTCCTACATTTGCAAATAGTTTCCTTAACAAAGCATATCACTGCTGTTCAGTCAGCCTGCTCAACTGGATGGATTTCCCCAACTACCTGAAATATAACCATTTTAAACTGGTCCATTGTATTCATCACCATGCAGAAAAATATCAGAAGATTAGTGTGGACAATTCTGGGGATGAATGTGTTGGTAGGACGAATCTGGATACCAACTTGCATGGTACAAATAAGTTTGATGCTATGGTTGTTCCATACAATCATGGTGCCCCTGATCTAAGATGAAGTATCAGGAGAGCTTGGAAAGCTGTATTTGATGCTGACTTTCAGAATAGACTTGGTCTTGAGCCCAAAGTGGTTTATAGCAGGGGCAGGAATATGGAAGAGATTTTAAATAAGGACACTGGTATGACTAGGAATTTGTCAGTATCCAAGATGCACAAGTATGGTAGATGTTCAACATGCAGGTTCATCAATGATGGACCGTATGTTCAGGTAGATTCTTATGACGACTTTGAGGTGTCCAGGGCACTGCAACTGTAACACCAAGTTTGTGGTATACCTGGCTACATGCACCTCATGCCCCACATTTTATGTGGGGAAGATGGTTAGGAGGGTGCATGTGAGAATTATGGAGCACAATAGAGACATTAAAAATGCAAAAATAACTAGTGGTTTATACACACACAGTGTTGTTTGTGTTAATTTCAAAAAGTTTATTTTCTTTGTAATCGACAGAGTATACATCAATGCCAGGGGAGGTGATGCGGATTTGTGTTTGCAGGTGAAGGAAATGGAATAGCAACTAAGGTTAAATGCCAAGGTTGAACCAGGCATTAATGAGTCCATTTCCATGGCTGGGGTATTAAAAAGGAGGGCCCGATGTGCATAAGTGTGTATAAATTTAAGTGTGCTTTAGTATACTTAAAGTGCTTGCAAGATATTTGAAAGACATCAAGAAATATTTTTGAAATGTGTATATGTTACATGCTATGCATTTCAACATCAGCTGAAAATTCATTTTAATTCACAAGTGCTTCAGTAGCAAGAATTGTGTTTTTAGGGCATTATGTTTGTGTATTAACATACTAGCTAATTTTACCTGATTCAAAGTATTTTTATATATATTTTAACAGTTAGCATTTTTATAAAAGAAAACCTTTTTCTATGCTAAGGGTTTAAGGATTTAAATACCAAAGTCTTTTTTACATGTTAAACTAGCAGGATATGATGTCCATGCTTGGTTTCTCATTTAAATGCATTTCGAACTGCACCGATATGACTCTGATGATGACTGACTGTTAGCAGGTGAAAGTGCTCAGTCTGAGATGCTGTGTGCATGTTGATTTTTTATGTGTCATTAAAGGATCATTTTGTCTAGCTATGCATTGGTTTGGATTTCTTATTTCATATTAATGAACATATACAGCTATCAATACATTTTAACGAAGAAGATATGTTTCTTGCCATGAGAAATCAAACTCAAGGTTGCTGCCACATTCTTTTTATTTTGTATATTAGAGAATGTGACACCTAACCCAAGGGGGGCATTGAAAGATCATGTAGAGGTAAGAGAGTTGTGGTGGCAAGTAAATTTGGATGCCACAAACTCCCCAGGGATTAATGACAATGTATCCATAGTTCCAGTGCTAAAAACAAGAGCTGATAAATATTAGCATTCTATCTTGTTTTTGTGTGCTTTTTAGGAATAAAGCAATTTTATGTTGTATTTTAAAATAAACATATGATAGGTTGGTTATTTAAACTAAGCTATACCCAATAACTCTCCCCTAGACTAAGTTGAAAAGCTTTCCCTTAAAATGTCAATGGACCTCATATGAACTTGTCTGTATTCTCCTCCTTTGACAACCTGGATAGCATTTTTAGTTTTTCCTTTCTTCTCTTATCTTCATTACATCTTTATACACTAAACATACTGTATGAACAACAATCATACAGTATGTTACTACTTGCTATACTTTTAATTGTATGTCTACACCACTATGCTTATGTAAATATCTTATGCAATCATATGTTATTATCTGCTACATTTTATAACGGTATGTGTAAACCACAATGATCATGTAAATATGTTATGTATGGTATGTTAGCAATTTTTTTCTGGAGCTATTCTTCCTGGGCCTCCACTGAAAAAGGACAGCTTTGTCCAGTCGGACCTCCTCAGTAAACACATCTAAAATAAGTAAGCTGAATGTTATATGTTTATATTTAGCTTTCTTGATTTTTAATATATACAATACCTTTGGGAAAGTTTTATTTGAGTGTTATACCTTTAAAACCTGATTAAGCATATTTTATGTTAGGGGAGAATCATTTAAAAGCAGCATTTGATGTGTGTAGTCTAGATTCTGATGAAGTCTGTTGCACACAGAAAAAAAAGCTATAGTGTGCATTACACAAGTTTAAATAATTTTGTGGTATCTGCCTTCACCAGCAGTGCCTATTTTTGGATCCATTTTACAGCTAGTGTTTTCACTGGTTTTTGTTTGGGTTTCTAGCTTTTTTTCTCCAATTTGTTGAATTGGTCAGTTAGACTTGTTGACAGTAAGGCAATGACACTTATAGGGAGGGCTAGGGTAAATGAACACTTGTTTTTTGTAATATATGACAATTCCTAGAGGAATGTAAAGCAGTGATGGGGAAATGCATATTCCAAGCAAGGTAAAAGCATGCTAATAGCAATAGCTTTCCTGACACCTACATTAAAAAGGGGTAAGGTTTTGTAGGTAACCTTAAACTGTGTCAGGACTGTTGTTGCTGAATTTATGGCTGCAATGATAGTATTTCTTCAAATGTTATCTCTAGGTCTCTTTGCTGAGTCATTAAGGGGAGAGGCTGTTTACTCTGGTTTATTTATAAATGGTGAGAAGACCAGTTCTTATTGCTGGCAGCATATAACATAACTGTGGATCTCTTGGTATTGCAGGCAAGTTTGTTACAGTGGAGCCAGTTCCATAAAAGTTAAAATCTTTTTGTGAGGAATAGTTTATATGTGCAGTAAGTGATAAGATCCTTTGATAATTATATCTCTGTATTATAGAAAGATCTCAAGTAAGATCATTAATGAACAAAAAATAATGAGATCATAAAATATAGCCTTGTAGTATACCAACATGAGTGACAGAAGGGTGTGAAGGGGGTTGCTGGATGAAATGTTGAATGTTATGTTGTGAAGATAGCTTTTAAACCATAAACAAATATTGCTGGAGAGGTTACATTTTTTGAGCTTAGATAAAAAAAAATTATGATCAGTGCATTAAAATGTTGTTTTAAGTCTGATAAGCACAACACCCAAGACTTTACCTTTTTCCACATTATAGCCATTTTGTTAGTTTATGAGAGGATAGCAGTGGAGGCACTGTACTTGGGCCTGGAGCCATGTTGCCTGTCAGAGAGAATGTCACACTGTGTAATAAACTGAACTGCTCTAAGAGATGGCATTTTTGGGAAAGATACTACTGTGGTGTGTTTGATTAAATTAGGAAATACATTGAGTGTAACTGGCTGAATATGTAAGTGTACCAGACAAATGTTGTGCAGCAAGTTTAAGTGAGGGGGAGGATAGCGTAGCAGTGAGGACTTTGGTTGTGTGAAATTGCATCACCTTTGTCTTTCACTTGCCTTAAAGTGGAACGAGAGGTGCAAGGAAAGAATGTAGAAGTTGAACAGGAGGGGCAGAAGAGATGTCAAAGAAGGTGCGGATGTCCAGATATCTGGTGTTGCATATGGTGTGTAGCATTCCTTGTACTACTTCAGGGAAAAGGTTTTTAGTGGTTTACTAGTTTTGACAATCTTACAATCGACCTTTGTTTTTACATTGTTCCAAGTCTTATTTTTTGGCAGACGGGGGGGGGGGGGTTATTTTCCAGTTATACCAAGCTTGATTGGTTGTTTTAACCAGGGTGTTCACTTGACTTTGAACCCCCCCCCCCCCAATTTTTAATGGCTGAAGTATCTTGGGCAAAGTTGTAGCTAGGTCAGTGTATAGGGGGGGGGGCTACTATAGGCCCAATGTAATGGAGGACATAATCAACAGGTGCCAGTGGTATAGCAGTGCCTGACTGGTGTTCTGAAATGAATGCTAATAATGCATTTTCAGTCATGAGTAAAGCACTTTGTGTGTGGTAATTTAATTGTTGTTTTTCTTTTCTTTTTTGTCCTCAGCTTTGAGTAGGGTGTGCCAGAGAACCTAGCTACAGTTCTGATATTAGGGCCTTACTCTCTGTGTAGATAGCCTATGAGAAAATGGAGTAGCACAAGGCAAGGTACATTCTACAAAAAAGATCTTCAGATAAATCATCCATAATTGTTCTTATTCTTGCATAGTTGTGGGAGCTTTTCTGAGTTTTTAGTTTCCAAATGAAAATTATATGATTATGGTTGCTAATGCTGTTTGGTAGGATACAAACAGTGAAGCATTTATCAGAGAAATTTGTTGGGATTATGTCAAGAAGTGATAGCTAGTTTGTGGTTAGGGTCAAATTGTTGGCTAAAATCATGTGGTTATTTTGGATTTTTGAGGTCCAGTGAAGGCCAGGTTTAGTTGCCTAGTATAGTTAGCTTGCTTTATTTGTGTGTGTGTGTGTGTGTGTGTGTGTGTGTGTGTGTGTGTGTGTGTGTGTGTGTGTGTGTGTGTGTGTGTGTGTGTGTGTGTCGGGGGGTATACTGTGAAGTATTGCTTCCAGTGCAGTAATGGAGGGCAGGAGGGCTATAGTCTGGCTGTAAAGATTTGATGTGTTTACAAATGGTTAAGAGGATGAGGGAGGATGAGGTCAGTATCTAGTATGGAGGCAGGACTGCATACAAGTTTACAGTCTATTGTAATGTATTTATCTACCAGAGTGGTTACTCCACATATGTGTCTGGCCCCACATTTGTTATTATTCAATCGGGTATAGTTGTCTATGATTGAGGGTGGTATCCATGGGTTCTCTTTTAGTTAGGATTCAGTTATAATTAATACTGAAATAGTGTTGTAATCAAGATTCAAGTTGACCTCATTTGTTATTTTTTGCTACAGATATTCATATTTGCAAATGTCAAATGAAAAGGACCTGGGTTTAGATGTGCATCATTGGCTAGTAGCAGTAATATAGTCAGTGGAAGTTGCATGTTGATATGAGAGGTGAATACAGTTTAAATCTGGAGTTTGCAACTGATATAAAAGACAGAAAAAGCTGGTTGTGAGAAAAGAAAACTGCATGATAAAAGAAAAGGCTGAGAGCAAAGAGGGAGAATATGGCAACTTGCTAGTGAGTAGTAATAGAACTAAATAATATGTAATTTACATCAAAATGAAAGTACTACCTCTAAAAAAGTTAGAAACTTGACAAATTATTTACACAAATACAGTTCATAGTAAATCAGCAATTATCAGAACAGTGCCATTGCACTTAAAGTATACCAGCTGTAGGCAGAGAATATAAAAGTAGGTTATACTAAATATTGCAGTTTATATACAGTAGTCCTTTGAGTTGCACAGAGTAAAGTAAAAGCTGTAATGAAACATTGCCTTATCTTAAGTAAATCTCTCTGTACATAGCAAACCATAGTATCATCAAATATATGTAAGATTAAGCAGCTGCACATAAAAAAGCAATGCTAAGACTTGAATTCTGTACTGAGTCCATTCTGCTTATCAAAACTAAACAACAAACAAACAAAACTGGAGATGCCAGCTCCCCTTTAAGAGACTAGAGGAGCTGGACACTTTGATAATGATAATCTCTGGGACCATTCCATTTGAGAAATATGCTTGTAGTTGTTAATAACAAAGGGATGTTGCATTGAATTTTTTTGTTTGACAAGAGAAGAATGAAAGGATGAGTTCTTTGGAACCAAGGATGCTCCCCTGGAAAGTAACGGATTGATAGAAATATTTCCTGACTCTAGTGGAAAGATGATAATCAAGTAAGAAAGTGAGCTGTCCATCATGTCCATCACAAGAGGAGTAACATTTGTAATATATGAAGTAAGAACAGCTTTTTTACCAAATAATACTGTGATGTACTTTATTTTTTCATTTAGCTTGACACAGTTTTCAGTACACCTGTGCACAGTTCACCCAATCTGGAGATGTTTGAAATCCATGGATAAATCCATGGATAAATGGATAATAGTGCTCAGTTTGTATTCATTGGACGTATTGTCATCCACCTCTGGGATATTGGCTGGGATGTCTGAAAAATAAAGATTGAAGAGTAAAGGCTCAGAACTGAACCCTATGGTACCCCACTAATTACAATTTCAAATTCACAGAGGGCATCAGCAAGTTTCACAACCTGGATCTGTTGAATAACAAGTTTGTAATCCAATGGACAATGTAAGGTTTTTACATTACATTTATCTAATTTTTCAATAACATTAGCAGGGGTGATAGTGTTAAAAGCCAAGGCCAGCTGCATATAAGAAGAGTGAACTGAGTGACTACTGTCCACAGCCTCTTTAACCTTTTAAAAAAATCTTACTAGATTCAGGATACAGGACCTGAAGTTCAACAAAACCCAGCTAATTGGGGTCTAGATCAGTTAAGTTGCTTACATCCACATTACTGCATGTTATTATGGCATGTTCCATTGCTTTGCATGTAATGATTGTGAGTCTGATGAGCCTGTAATTACCTGGGTACATAGAGGGCTTACCCTTGTGCTGGGAAATCACAGTGGCTTTTCTCCAGGCATCAGACTATAATCATATGAATAGGCTAAGATTGAACAGTTTAAGTAGAGACTTGGAAAGTGCTTACTTGGCAGTGATAGGAATTTAGCTTGGTATAGTGTCTAGTTGCATGAAAATGTTATTTTTAGCTTTAACAGGGATTCTGAGACCTGCTCCAAAGTAATTTCAGGGGTAATTACATTTTCAGGGTAGTGAATGTAACAATATGGGTAGACTGGGTAAATGTCACACGGAATTTCTCTGCTAGGATGTTGGCTATATCCTTGGGATCTGTATATGTGATGTTATACACATGAGGCCGTACATTTTTGGTTATTATTCCATAATTTTTGAAATTCACAAACACCGACAATAAATTGTAAAATCCACAATAAAAAGCATCAGGACCCAGAAACAGCAACTAGTCCAACTTTATTCGCTAAAACAACCACGATTAGCTTTTTCATCTGTGATAAACAGACTTCAAGAGATCACAAACAGCAAAAAGGTAAACAAACCAATGAATTCAAAAAGACGGCTCGCACCAGTTGCAGGCAAACGTTTTATTCGAAACAGTAATGAAAGCTTGTAAGCACTTTCGTCTCAAGTTTAAAACCATGCAGGAACTTCATTAGATAAGCTAAGAAGAGCTAAAGCTGCATTTAAATAAAGCAAGGCATATTACATCATTTCCTCTTTGCAAGCTTAAAGGGAAATCATGCATTTAACCAAAGGCTATGGTCCTGGATATAAAATATAAAAATGTGCAATTGGTGCGAGCCATCTTTTTGGATTCCTAGACTTCATCAGATGAAATACACTGGAATAGTCCACCATATTTAAAACACATCCCATCATCATGTGACTTCCAATGAATCACATTTAAAGAGCCCACACATGATTATAAGCATTGTATAATGCATCACATAATACTAACAGAACCACTTAAAAACATGCTTAGAAAACTAAACAGCCATTAAAATAATTATTAACAAATATATAATATATATATAAAACACTTATCTCTGAAAAGCTTAAACTTTAAAACTGGCTGAACAGCTATCAACTCATTTAAGCCTGGACTCACACTTGTATTATATTTCAATTGCCACAGCAGTTCTTTTTTATCCAAATGCAAATCCCAAAGGACCACTTCTTGGATTTTCAATCAACTTCTCCAAAACAACGAATTTAAAACAATGTGCAGGATGTAATTTAATGTGCCTAGTCAAAGCATTTCTTTCTTGTGCTTTAGAAATGGCATACACGTGTTCCCATAACCTATCTTTTAATGCCCTTTCCGTCCTGCCCACATAAAAAGCAGTGCAAGACTCACATAGGGCTGCATACACCACTCATTTTGTATTGCAGTTATAATTACTTTGCATTTGATACATCTTTCCATTGATAACATATGCCGGGCACATTTTATATAGGGGCAAGCTCACAAAACCCACATCTTTTCATAGCAAAATCTTAATTGTCTAAGGGAGTAGTAACAGGCATTTCCAATAAATCTTTTAAGTTTTTACTTCTCCTGAAAATTATTGTTGGCTTGTCTCCTAACTTGCTAGTCAACTCATGATCTTCCCTAATAATTACTAATTTTTTCATAATTATTCTTCTAACCTCTGCTTGATCTAAAGAAAAAGTGGTGATAAAGGAATTCTTTTATACTTGCCAATCAGAGCAGAAACAGTTCCACTTATTCAAGTCATTACTTCAGGCTCCTCATTATATGAGGACTTCCCCAGCCTACTTGGGGTGTCAACTGTGGCTTTAAAATAGGTACATATGCGTTGTTCTGTCTTTTAATCATGACTTCATCTATGGCTGAATCAACAAAGGCTTCAGGATATCCACGTCCCAAAAACATGGATTTTAACAAAAAGCATTCCTTCCACAAAGTCTAAATATGATAATGTCATTCATGCTTTCCAAACCAACTGTCCTTTTAAAACTGCCTTTTTCTGCTGAAGAGGATGATAACTTTCAAAATGTAAAAAAAAATTTGAATATGTGGGCTTCCTATGTATTTTAGACACCAAACACCCATTGGTATCCTTTCTATGTGCCACATCCAGATATGCAATGGCTTGGTCATAGGTTCATAGGATAATACTAGGCTATTGGCCTGGAGGCCCTTATAAACCTAGCCAAGAATTTCACGCATGTTCACACCAAGTCAGCACATGTTTTCCCTGTCCAGCAGGGGCACAGGTGGGATCCAAAGGGTATATTTTCTGTTTCCCATCCAGTTGACCAGGTTCCTCTTAAAGAGGGCTGGTGAGGTACTCTGCTTAACATGGAGAGGAAGTCTATTCCACAGATGGGGGAGTCATTGGGATACAAATCTAGCCCACCAAAAAGTTCTGTTAATGTCACAGACCAGTTTGAGACCTTGCATGTGGGTTGTGTGCGTGGAGTTTGACTTATGGATATGCAGCAACTCCATCATGGCTGAGTCCGAGGCAGGCCTTGTATGCCAGACACAGGTCACCTCTGAGCAGTCTGCATAAGACTAAGTAGAGGGACAGGACTTTTAGCCTATCTGTATAGGATAGGTGTTGGAGACCCTGGATTTTCCTGGTCAGGAACCTCTGTGGTCTCTCCAACTGCTGCATGTGCTTGGCAAGGTACATGCCGCAGGGGGTATTGCACTCCATAATGGGTCTGATAAGGGAGGAGTACAGGGATGTTATGACCTTCCTGGATGAAATACCCTTACTTATGAAGTGGGCCATGTAGAAAGCCTTCCGTACAGTGGAGGCAACTTAGTGGTCAAAAGTCAGGTTGCTATCAACCTGGGTGCCCAAGTCCCTCATGACTGATTGCCTGCTTAGTACATTGTTATTAATGTGATAATTAGTGGGGACACCATTTCCCCCAAATTGAATAATGATGCATTTCTTAGCATTCAGTTTGAAGTCATGTTTCTGGCACCAGTCATTAGTTTGGGTAAGGCCCTCTTGGAGGATGTTCACATCACTAGCGGAATTTATGACAGTGCCCAGCTTACAGTCATCTGCAAACCTGGTCAGCCACAGACCACTGGATTTGCCTTGCATCTCAGAAAAATATATCCCAAACAGTAGAGGCCCCAAGACTGATCTTTGGGGTATGCCACTTGTTACGGGTCTACTACAGATGGTTTCCCCTATTTTGACTGAGTGGATTCTATTAGTGAGCCAGTTAGCTATCCATCTGGTAACATATGGGTTGATGCCTAGCTGGGAGAGTTTATCTATTATGCCTGGGTGGGGAATAGTGTTGAAGGCTTTGGCTAGGTCAAGGTGCATGATCTTGCCCTCATCCATGGCTTTGGGGACTGTTTCAAAGAAGGTGACCAAGTTTACCAGGCATGATCTGCCTTTGACAAAACCAAGCTGTGTGTGATCAAGCATTTGGAGGTTGCCAATTTGTTCCATGGCCTTGCAGATCAGGCTAGTTAGGCTGATTGGCCTATAATTGTCTGGGTCAGTGGACGCTCAACCTTTGTGTAGAGGGATGACAGTGGCTGTCCTCCATTCTGCTAGGCCAAAGCTGATGCACAAGCTTTGGTTGAATAGGGTGCCTAGTGGTACTGAGAGCTCTTGCCTGAGTTCATGTAGGACACAGCCAGGGATGTTGCCTGGTCCCACGGAGGCTGTATGTTTTGCCTTTGAGAGGGCATTAATAACCTGCTCCCTGGTGATGAGGGAAGGGGGGCAGGTGCTGGGGATGTCCTGGTTTACTGATGGGACAGGAGGGTGAAGTTTTCACTGAACTTGTCTGCCAACAGGTTGGCTATATCTATGGTGTTTGTGTATGTGATATTCTTGACCTCCACTTCAGAGCAGATTTGGGAGTTACCTTTGAGATTGTGGATGTATGCCAAGAAGGCCTTGTGATTGCCCTTAGTGGCTGTGGCCAATTTGGACTCAGAGTTAGCCTTAGAGGATTTCACCAGTGACCTTATTTGCTTGTTCAGACAAAGGAGAGATTGCTTCCAACTTGGCACCTGCTCCTTCTTGGTCCTGGACAGCATTTTTTTCCTTTTATTATATAGTCTGCTTATTGTCACTGTCCACTAGACAGGTTTACCCTTCCTTGAGGAAGATGATTTGGCCCTGTTCGTTATTGCCTGGTCCATGCAGCTATATAGGTGCTTATATAGTTTTTTTTGGTGCAGGCTTGGACATTAGTGCTTGATTCAACTGAAGGGATGGTGGCTGTGAAGATGATTATACCTGTTCTTAGGAGGTTGTAGTCAGCTTTGGAAAAGTCTTTTTTAGTTGACTCTGGCAAGGGGAGGGGGGTCAGGGGAGATGGTGACTTCAAAGTGATTGCTTTATGTTTGGATCTTAACAAGGAGAATGACAATGTAGGAGTGCTACAGTGGCTATTCATGTTGGTTAGTACCATGTCCAGGATAGTTTCACTTCTTGTGAGGGTATCAACCAGCTGATCATATGCATTAGCATTGATGAAGTCAAGAAATCTCTAGACATTCATGTTTGAGCTAGAATAGGTCTTCCACTGTATGGTTGGGTAGTTAAAGTCACCCAGGATCAGGGTAAAGGGTTGAATCTTGGTGGATTCTAGTAAGTCCAGATAGGTGGAGTGGGACTCCTGAGTCATGGTTGGGGGTCTGTAGCTAGCTTTGATTTGAATAGATGTTTTGTCAATAGTTAACTGCACCTGGAGTGGCTCCTGTGCATCATACTGTTTGACCAGCCTAGATGTCTTTGATAAATATTGAAACTCCACCTCCTTTGGCTTTGTAGCCCTCTGTTTTTGGTCTGAAAGTATGGTAGGACAAGTAATCTGGCAAGGCTGGGGTACTCTCCATAGTTTTGAACCAGGTTTCAGTGACTGCACAAATGTCAGCATCTTCCAGGGTGAGGAATGCTTGCAATAAGTGCAGTTTCATGTTAAGACTCCTAGCGTTTAGCAGCATGTTCTTTAAATTTCATTTAGAAGAATTTTTCACATTGGTAATTTGTCCTTATGACTTTGCCTAAAAAAGGCACTATGGGGGAGACAAGAGCCTTTGCCAGAAGCCTGAAGCCCAGTGGAGACAGATGAAGGCCATCTCTGGCAAAACTTCATGGTCTGTCAGTCATGTCCTCCCAGGCTGTCAGGTACTGGATACCCTTGGAATAACACCAGAAACTAAGCCAATTGTTAAAGTCAATAATTTTCTTTTTGTGCTGAGGCATCATTCTAGGTGACGGTAGGATTCTGCTTAAGGCTAGGGACATACCTGCCCAGGACACATATTCAGTGAGCTCAATCATGTCTCTCTTCATATAGCCCAGAGGTATGTCTCAAGTCATTCACACCAACATGGACTATGACAGAGTCATGAACGGTACCTGTCGTTGAGAGACTTAAGTGCGTGGGTGATATGGTGGATACTAGCACCTGACAAGCAACTTACCGTGACTTTCCCTTATCTAGTCTGGTGAGGGGCACATCTGTGTGTCTCATGATAGTCACCTATGACTAGTATATTGGATTTGTGGCTGGGCCTTAGAGACTGTGAGACACAGGCATGTGTACTATGTGTGGTGCTTGGTGCAATGGGTTGTGATGTGTATGTGTGCTTTTGCCTTGGAGGTCTCTTTTGTTTAGGTATGTTTTTGTTGAGAACCTCTACATATGTAGGAATATACTGTACAGATGTGGGTGGTGGTAGAGGTGTGGTGTTTGTGCAGACAACCTTCTCAGTGGCAGACATACTGGCTTGTGATTGAGACAGAAAGGATTCTAGGTTCTTAATGTAATTGCATCTTTCACATATTGTGTTCCTAGGTGGTAAAAGAAGTGGGTTGCCCCTGTACATGAGGCAGTTGCTGCACTGCCTCAGGATGCCTATATCAATAAGACTAGCAGGAGAAACCACAGGAAATTGTCGGTCCATGGTTGTCAGAATCTGTGGAAGAGAGGTAAAGGATGGTAGAGTGGGTACTATCAGGATACTATCAGGATAGAGTACCTATAGGTGTGAGTAGGGCTGGACAAAATCACAGTAGTTGCAAAAGAGGGCATCAGTTACACAGGAGTGCTGGTAAGAGAAAAAAATGCAACTAAGACCTCATAATGGGTGAAAACAGAGCAGCTGCAGTGGGAGCAAACAAGTGCAACACCCTGCAATCACAGGGTTTAAATACCAGAAAAGATGGAAGAGTCCAGAAGCTGGAATTATTACCCAGTCCTGCTAGCCCCTGCTCTTTCAACCAATCACTAATGCTAGAGAAGGTCAGGCAACCCTGTTACTCTCACTAACAGCAAAGACAAGACACTACCAGCAGAAGATGGCTGCCAGAAACACAGGAAACTCAACAAGCAAAACAACCAGGACTGGATGACAACAGACCTCTATCAAGACTATGCTACCTGACTAGAACACAGAAACCTCACCTGTCATTCACCTCAAATGACAATTTTAGAAAACCAGTACAACTGTTGATGTATTCCTTGAAACTCGAAATTGCTTCCTGGTGTCCTGTCTATATGAGAGAAATGTCATCCTGGTACCTAGTGTTCATGGTCCAGGATTCTTTGAAGCTACTGTTAAACAAAAACTTCTTCTCCCAGGTAGTCATAACTGTGTTGGCATAGATGACACCTCAAGCTGCACCCATGGCCACACCTTTTGTTTGCAGAAAAAAGATGGTTTTCAAAAAATATGTAATTGTTATACAAAACCAGTTCCATAAGATCACAAAGCAAATTGATTCTATCTTGATCCAAATCCGAATGAAAATGTAAAAATTATGCAAATCTTTCCAGTCCCACATCATGTGGGATCACCAAATACAGATCTTTTATGTCGGTTGTAACAAACAGGCTAAGAGTAACTGTCCTCACATCATGTATAAATTGCCAAGTCTTTTACCAAGTGCTTCACCGCTTGAACATATGGTTTCACCTTAAAATCCAAGTACTTTGCAAAAGCTGACATGATGAAATTCCTAGCATCTACAATTGGACAAAATGGCAGATTAACTGTGTCTTTGTGGAGTGGGGAATTCCAAACATTGTGGGGGTCTTTTATATATAAATACTCATATTCTTCCTTCTGAATTGTCTCTGAAATCTTATATAACCAGCACTTCCAACTGACGTTTTTATGGAAAATGACTTTATATGACCTACAACCAAGCATTTCAACATCCATGCTTCCAGTTTCTTCAAAACCCTTTCCAGCCCCAACATGCTCAATTTTTGTATGATCCTATTATCAAAGCAGCTATTGTGATTTTCATCATAATTTTATTTCACCTGCTTTTTTCATCCAGAACTGTGAATATGTCTTCATCTGCAGCCATCAGAACTATAAGTACTGAATCATTTTTATTAGAGATAAGCATATCACTAAAACTAGGGACAGACACTTGGTCAGTATTGCATCTAGAGCCCCTTATTGGCATCCTAAATGTAATACTTTTTCTGCTGCCTTATACACATGCTAAGAGTTTTAACATTAGTGACTGTTGAGATTGTGCACCTACACATACTGCACATGATGGCAGTATTCCACTCATTCCAATACATGTGACTGATGCAAGCTTCCACACAGTACTTCACATTATTTTTCTTACTAAAAATTGAAAAATTAAACATTCCTATACCCACTTTTCAGTAGTACCACTTCAATTGTTAATGACTGGTAAAACATTTGCCATTTCACTTGAATAATTTATGGTGGGGCTGAAGGGATTGGGTATGAAAGTATTACATGAATGCTGTTATATCTGCAGAGACCAAGCATATACCTTGTTTCCAACAGGCTTGTCAGGTTGTTGTTATATAGGTGATATATTCCAGCTATACAACATGCAGGCACTTTACCTAAAAGAAAGATTCATAATGCTCATTGCTGGAGAGATACCAATAACATTCTGGATCCTGTTCATCATGCTGTTCAAAAGATTGATTTGAAAGGACTAGCTCACATGAATCCTGGTGGTGGTGTTATTTCTGGAGCATGACTTTGCATTCTTATGGGGCAGTGAAATCCATCTGGGAGTTGTGAAAACTATGCTTTCAGAACTATTGAGTAATGCAACTTGAGTCTATCAATCTGATTTTTTCTTGAAATGACTGCCATGTGCAGTGTGGTACTGCAGAACAGAATGGTCCTTGACTTTACCTTTGCTCTAAAGGGGGTATGTGTACACTCATCAAAACAGAGTGCTGCTTGTTTATTCCTGATAACACTGGTGCCATTTGTAGTCACCTTGAAATTTTTAGAAAGTTGCTGAACTGTCTCATGCTAAAAAAGCTGACAGTTCTCATTAAGCATGGTTAACTAATCTCTTTTCTGGTTGGGGAAAAGTTATTTAAAATGCTTATGCTAATTGCTATCATAATCTTATTATTAGGACTTATTTTATTTTTGAAGCTTTGGTTTTTAAACTTCTGGAATTCAGACAAACGTATCAAATTACAAAGTATAAGATCAATAAGCATGAATCATTGCCACTAACCACATTAGTTGGCAGTTATAGTGAACAAAATGATGAAAATACAGTGTTGCTAGATTTAGTAGATTATATGATAATTTGTTCAAGGGGGAATATGTGACCAAAAGTTGCTGAACTCCCTTTATTCCAGTGAAATATAATAATAATAATAATAAGACCACATTTGTAAACCAAATGTATAAGCATTGCATGTGCCGTGAACAGAAGGAAACTGCAGGTTGAGAATGTCTGATAGCAAGTGAAAGAGTGTCAGTCCATCTGGAAATCTGTAGCCATTGTCCAGTCCTAATATATATATATATCTATCTGTATATATATATATATATATATATATATATATATATATATATATATATATATATATATATATGTATCTTGAGGGATGCGTCATCGCTTCAGATGAGGGAATGTAAAGGGACAAGTTAAAATGAAAGAAAAATTTTACTGTTTGTACTTCAAGTACATTTTCATTTCAAGAAGAATTCATTTGTGGTTTAGTCTGTTTTTGATTATTTATTTTTTGCTAACACAAAAGTGTCAATATGACAAGTGTAGAAAGTTCTTTTTTGGAATTCAGAACTTGTGCCTAACATTAAAAGGCACAGACAGAGAGTCAGGTGATCTTAGTGAGCAAAACGAATGCTGTATTGTTCATTTCTAATTGGTCAGTGACTGTATTTTGTTTGTTACAATAATGGTGCATTTAATCAGAAACAGTATTTTTGTTTCAAATAGCAGCAATGAATGGTTGATCTCAGACAAAATATCCATTGCTACTGATAGAGTCCTGTGGTTTGTATAAAAGCAGACACTTCCCAAGACTCATCCTGGGAGTGGTTGGGATGGCAGTTAGAATGAAGCATGTGATGTTTCTCTTTGCTGTTCTAAGGATTCTACTTAATATGATAGAATACCAGAATATCAACAACCAGATCCATCCATGCCTACCAAAAGTAACAATGATTGAAATTACTATTCTAAAAGGAACAGATGGCAACTAATCTATTATCACTGACTGACCTATTAAAACTGAGCAAGTTGCATGTGGAGTCACCCTTACATAGACCCTACTTGTAGTAATTTGCCTCATTCCACATCCTAGAATTATTTATTGCTTATTTATTACAACTGAAAGACCATATGAACATGGGCATACTACCTCCTCCTCTTTCTTTGTTCCTGTGTTTCTTGAAGTTGTAATATATAAGTTTGGAGATGCCAGTGTTAAAGATCTTGACATGGGTGAAGTAGAAAGCACAGCATCCCTGAAAAAAAGTTAAGCAAAGACAAAAGTGCTAGACAAAATTACTTGTTCTTTCCTAGGACATGTTTTAGTTTCACTAATGTTAGCCTGGTTGTACAATTGGCATGATGGGACTAGTGGTTGATTTTTTTTATTGTTTAATTGTACATTTTTTGTACTGCACTGCCTGCTGACCATCAGCTTTCCTGCAATCTATTGGTCCACTTGTTCCTTACAGAGCATGGCTGTTCCCATCCATCAGCCTAGCAGCCATTAGGGCATTTCTAATGCAGCCTTTTCCATCCTTTGGTAGTGATATGGGCTCTATGTTACCAGGGAGGGACTGCTCTTCCCCTGATATTGAGGTTTACCCATTCCTGCACATGCCTATACAAAGATTACTGTGTAGCCTGAATGGATATCATATCTCTCTCTCTCTCACACACACACACACACACACACACACACACACACACACACACACACACACACACACACACACACACACACACACACACACACACACACACCCCTGCCACCACAGCCCTCCTTCCCAGACAAACATGCTTATGTAAGTCACATGTCTGTTGCCAAC